>NC_045541.1:143867466-144027466 GCF_009769535.1 Thamnophis elegans | reverse complement strand
GGACAGGCCTAATTATAGCATCTGTCTAACTTTCTGTCCTTCTGTTTCAAAAATGTCCATCAAGTCAATGGCTTTTTGCCATTGTTTAGATTTAGAAGGAAAACCATGGGCTGTAGATTCAGGCATGATGTGCAATCGCAAGAGCCTTCTAATTTAATAAATAGTAATAATAAGGCAACCCACCTGGTTATTGCAATATAAAATCAGCCTAAAATTTACTTTGATTTACTACTAATCCACTGAGAGTTTCAAGCATTTGTCAGAAAATTTAATGCAAGCTTTGAAATTCAGAGGCGGCTCTTCTTTGCCTTACAAATTCTCTGTGCCTCGTGGGATTCTCAGAAACTATTAACATCTTTTATTTAACGTAATAAGCACTAAAGATAGGGATATAGCCATGAGATAATAGCCTTTGTGAAATCACTAGGAGTGCTGGGGTGAATCGATGGGTACTCAACATAATGACAAGATCATCGGCTAATGCCTACTTTTATTGAGATTTAATATTCTAATCACTTTTACAAGAAATCATCTTTACACTGAAAAGCATGGGCAGCCTCAGAGTACAAATGTTAAAACAATATTATTTTACTCCTGTAGCATTGTAGATAATTAATTTTAGTAGCAAGTAATGTAAGGTCTGTTTTAGGCTAAATTTAAATTGACAAGTGTTTTTAAAGGATGTTTTTTTTCCTATGGAGCTATGAGTCAAGTGAACTCAGAATCCTTAAAGCTATGTAATTATAATAAAAGAAATATGGTAGAGTGCTTAAGGCACCAATAGAATATAATTCAAATATGAATCTAGGAAAAGATGATATTGTCTTCAATATCGCATTGTCTTCAATTGTTGTGTGTGAATATAAAAATATACATGTCTGTGTGTGTGTGTGTGTGTGTGTGTATCTTTGGGTGTACACACACACACAAACACACACACACACACATTCACACACTCACACTCTCTCATACACATATATATTTCACATGCAACAGTAGAAGAGAATGCTATGGGGATAAAAGAATTATAATCATCTAGATTCTCAATAAAATTTATTGTAAGAAAGAAATTGGGCTGTGCAGCATTTCAGATTTGATCTCCAAAATGTGCTTTACAATGTATGGGAAATTGAATCAAAAGCACTCCAAAGCTCTAGTAAGAAATGTAATTTTATGTCACTTCACTACTCAAGAGATAATCTCTGATTTAGCCCTAACCTCTGCTATCAACCTTTGAAAGTGTAAGAGGATATCTTACAATGAAAGTCACAACAAACATAGCTTCATTCTCTTTACTCCATATATTTATGGATATCAATTCATAGAAACGTGAAATTTAGAGGTAGCTGGCATTAATCCGACATTTTTATATTTCAAATTATCTTTTTTTTTTATTTTAGACAAAATCTAACAGTAACTGCATAAAGTAGAGTCAATTATTTTAGTGTCAAAATGGTTGGGTGCTGGCTTCACCATTAGAAAGTTAAAAGTTGAAAGATTGGTTCTACCTTTTCAACCCAGGGAACTCTCAAATGCTCCTTTTTGTCACGTCACTAGCCCAGTATCACCAGAAAAATTCAGTACCTTTATAATTGTCAAGAGCCATGGTGGCACAGTGGCTAGAATGCAGTACTACAGGCTACTTCTGCTGATCACCAGCTGCCAGAAGTTGGGCAGATCAAATCTCACCAGGCTCAAGGTTGACTCAGCCTTCCATCCTTCTGAGGTCAGTAAAATGATTACACAGATTGTTGTGGGCAATATGCTGACTCTGTAAACTGCTTAGAGAGGGCTGTAAAAGCACTGTGAAGTGGTATATAAGTATTATTGCTATTGCTATTCTTGTGAAGAGGTTGCTTCAAAGGCCAGGCTCAAATATATCTGTATGGGTAGTGTCTTTCAACTAGAAGAAATCATATCATTCTTGGGTGTCTTTTTTGTGTACATAAAGAACTGGTTTAATCTTTCTTTCTTGAAACTGCTCATTAAATTACTGATTTGGATCCATTTAAACTTAATAATAATTTAAAGGTTCATTTTGTCCTCTGGTGCTGACTAGGCCAGGGCTAGGTGTACTTTATGTGGCTATGTGCTGCCTTTAAATTTCTCAGAGTCATATTATACATGACACTGTAGTGGCTTAGACTATAGTATCCATAGTATGTATGTATGTATGTATGTATGTATGTATGTATGTATCTATCTATCTATCTATCTATCTATCTATCTATCTATCTATCTATCTATCATCTATCTAGTCTAATCTAATCTAATCTAATCTAATCTACCATCTATCTATTTTATTTTATTTTATCTTATCTTATCTATCTATCTATCTATCTATCTATCTATCTATCTATCTATCTATCTATCTATCTATCTATCTATCTATCATCTATCTATCGTCTTCATTTAACAAACCCATAATCCCTTGTGGGGTGGAGTCTGGACTACTGAATGTAGATAGCAGAGTGTTTTAATGGCCAGATGCTCTTCCTGTTGCCAATGTGGAGTTTTGTTCAGCAGATATATTCTCATAGTGCCCAAAGAGAGAAATATCTGCCTCTCTCTAGGATTTTAACTCACAGCTTCCTGCTTGTGAGGTGAGAGATCTGCTTCTAGACCACTGCACCACTCTTCTCTGTCTGTCTCTCTGTCTCTGTCTCTCTCCCTCTCTCTTCCCCACACACATCTATCTATCTATCTATCTATCTATCTATCTATCTATCTATCTATCTATCTATCTATCTATCTATCTATCTATCTATCTATCTATCTATCATATAAAATATGGCCACCCATTTCACAGGAATATAATAAAACAATCATTATAACATATTTAAAATCAGTATTAAAGATTAAATATTATTAAAATATACAAACTTTAGGCAAAAAGAGACAGTATATTTACCTTAGAAGTAAAGTTGTCTAACCTGGAACCCACCATATGTAAGTTTATTATTAGAAGACGCTTTAGAAGCTGCAAAATATTTTATAATCTGTGTACATTCTTATGGTTTCTGGTCATCCAGAAACATCTAGATTCATTTAATCCTGAAATGCTCATTGTTTGTTTAATAAGTCTAGCAATGAGATCAACGCAAATCTACCTTCATTTTATTACCCACTGGGGAAGAAGGAATGGGAGGGAGAGAGAGTGAAAGAGAAAAATATACTCCAGAGAGAGAGAGAGAATAAATGAATTTACAGATAAGTCCTTGACTTACAACAGTGTTTAACTGTTCAGTTACATTGGCACTGAAAAAAAAACTGACTTTTGACCATTTTTCACACTTAGGAATGTTGCAAAGCAGGCTAAAATAACTTGCGATAATCAGCCTGAAAAAAAGAAGATTGTTGGGAGACATTATATCAGTGTTCAAGTAGATTAATGAGGAGAGTAAATAATTTCCATTGTCATAGAAACTAAGAGACAAATAATGGGTACAGTTGCAACTTTCTTGAATTTGCTTAAATATATGGGAAAAAACCTTTCTGATAGTAATATCTGTACAATAGTGGAATACTGAACTGCTGTGGCATTCCCATGATCATGTGATCAAAATTCAGACACTTGGCAGCTGACTCATATTTATAACAGTTGGAGTCATGTGATCACCTTTTACGACTTTCTGACAAAGTCAATGGAGAAACCAGATTGACTTAAGAACAGTTGCTACTAATTTAACAACTGCAATGATTCATTTAACAACTGTGGCAAGAAATGTCATAAAATGGGATAAAACTCCTTAACACTTCATGTGATCTTGATTCTATCCTTCTGTTAATACAGCCTAAGATTATGTTGGCTTTTTTGGCAGCTGTTAGCACATTGCTGGCTCCAGGGGTGGGTTTCTCGCCCCGTTCCAACCGGATCGGTTGGAACGAGGCCGGCGGCGTCCTCACGCACGCACGCGGCATGCGCGTGCACGCACGCGGCGTCCTCACGCACGCACGCGGCGTGCGTGTGCACGCACGTGGCGCACGCATGCGTATTAGCGTCTGCGCGATGCTCCAGCTGCTCCTGGAGGATCGCGCAGGCGTTCTGTGCATGCGTGGAAAGCGCGAAATTCAAAAAAACCAGGTAAGGAGCGGGCGCGTGTGTGCGGGCGCGCGCGGGCGCGGGGGGGGGGGGCCTTCGCCGTTCCCGGAAGTTACTTACTTCCGGGTTCGGCGACCAACCGGATCGCAGGGACCGGTGCGAACCGGTTGAAACCCAGCCCTGGCTGGCTCATATTTAAGCGATTGTCTACTAGGACTCCAAGATCCCTCTCACAGTTATTGCTGTTGAGCCAAGTTTCAGCTAGTTTGTACCAATGGTGGGTTTTAAAAAAATTTAGAACCTCTTCTGTAGGTGTGGCCTGCTTTGTGGGAGTGGCTTGCCAGCCATGTGACCAGGTAGGAGTGGCTTGCCAGCCATGTGATCGAGTGGGAGTGGCTTGGCAGTCATGTGACTGGGTGGGCATGGTGAAATTGTGGTGAAATTCACTTCACAATGCTCTTGCTTAGCAACCAAAATGTTGGCTCAGAAACTCTGGCATTTGAAGCGTGCAAGTCTTAAAGCTGTCAAGTTACAAGACCTTTGCACCCTAACCCTTTAGAAAAAAAAAACCCAGCGCTGTTCAAACTCGACAGTTTTAAGACTTGTGGACTTCAACTCCCAGAATTCCTCCTCCAGTCATGTTGGCTCAAGAACTTTGGCATTGAAGTGCGCAAGTCTTAAAGCTGTCAAGTTACAAGACCCTTTAGAAAAAAAAAACCCAGGGATGTTCAAACTTGACAGCTTTAAGACTTTAAGGTTTAGATAGGACTCTTAGAGGCAGGTGGGGCAATTGGTGAGCCAGCCAATCAGTGAGTGGAGGGTGGGGCAAGCATGGTGTGGATGGGTGGGGGAGAGAGCTAGAACCAGTTCTAAACGGCGTGGTAGATTTGTGGAACCTCTTCTATAGAAGAGGTTAGAACTGGCAGGAACCCACCCCTGGTTTGTACGTATATATTTGCTTTTTCTTGCCTAAGTTAAAATCTTACTTTTTTCTACACTAAATTTCATTTTATTAGATAGGGCCCAGTGTTCAAGTCTATCAAGATCTATCTGCATTCTGAGCCTATCTTCTGCGGTGTTGGCTATTCTGACTAGTTTGGTGTCATCTGCAAATTCTATGCCCTTATCTAAATCATTTATGAATATATTAACTTTTAGCTCTGAATTTTTACATTCAGTGGAGTGCAGTTGCTCGATTGCCCGAACTAGAAGAGGTCTATTATTAAAGATGCATTCCATTTAAATTTCCTTCAAAACAATGAACAGAATAGATGAATTGTGTTCATTCTAAGCATCTGAAGGACAGCCATGTTAATTGTTTGCTTTACTGCTAATCTCCCAGAAGATTATTTTATGTAAGTGAAGCATTTGCTTATGGCACGAGGTTAGGCTTTTGGTTTAGTGAGTAAGTAAGAGTACTTGAATTGATGATGATTATGCATTTTTTTGTTTTTATTTTGGATTATAGATATATGCCTTATAATTTGAAACCATAACATAAATATGTTCAGTGGCATTTTAGGAACAGTACTCAGAATAAGTTTGTTTGTTTGTTATTTTGCTATTCTTCAAATCAAGTTTCTCTAGATGGCTTACAACATATTAAAATTATATTTTAAGTAGCTAAGAAAATAATTTAAAAAATAAATCATATCAGCTTTTTGTGTTAGTCTCCTATGAAGTCTCCCTAATTCATTTTTAGTCTAATGGCTTCTGAATGAAATGAACTACAACGCAACCTTCAGAAACGTATGGAAGACAGCAAATAGTAGTCTACTAAAGCAGGAACATGATCTATATTAATTCTTTTTTTTTTTTACATTTTCATTTTTTTTACTGTAACTGGGAATGTAAGCCATTTAGCGTTAGCTCACAACTTAAGCCTAAGTAAACCAAAAACAAAACAAAACAAAAATTAAACAACACCAATAAAGCAGCAATCATGCACAGCTCTGAAAGACACATAACCAGAAAGTCCCACTAATGGTAGTGCATTATGTACAGCCCATATGTAACCAAGAGAAACATCGATTTAGTTAAATGTACTATATTGAATGAATTATTCAAACTGATAGTTCTACCTGAGGTGTACCTGAGATCTGGAGGCAATTGGCCCTCCTTAATGTGCAGTCCCCCTTGAATGGATAGTCATCTGCCAATGGAAATAGAATCCATCCTGTTAGGAATATAATCTAACAGTTGGGTTGGCAATATATAAATCATGTAACAATGCTGTACCTGTTTCTTTAAACCATGCTGTAAATGTGATTGGTTGCTGTTTCCTCAATCGGCCATAAGATGGAGCCAGAATCACTATTAGATACTGATCTGATCTGAGTGTTTGGAAGCTGGCTGTTAGAAGTGCCGTGTAGTGATCAGCATAAGCTATTGTAAGTTTTGCAACTGCTAGAAAACTTTGTGTACCGGACTGTTTGTATGATTATGGACTATGTTATTTGGGTTATCCCTTAACTGAAAGACGTTGATGACTGACTGTCTTATCCGTGTATGACTTTTGATGGACACTGATACCTCTATTTCCACGAAAGTAAAAGCCTATTTAAACTGCAGTGTCTCTGTATGCTGGTTTGTGTGTTCCCCAACACCACTCTCACAATGCTTCTCTGAACGCACTTGCTCTCCCAACGGGGAGCTTACCTAACACATCCTATTAAGGTAGATTCTAAAGGGATATTTCCCAAAGTCTCTGAGACTGTCCAGATGCCAGCTACTAATGGGCAAATTTATAACCAGTAGTTATGGTGCTTGATCTTTTATCTTGATTGGAAAGAATATCTCTTCAAATAAAAGAAATAACCCTTCAAATGTTGAAGAAAACTGGCTTCTTCCGCAAAAAAAAAAGATCAATAGAATAAAATGACTGTAATAAAACTTTATTTCTCAATAATCACTGGATCATGGTCAGTATACATTTTAAACAAGTTGTTTGAGTAACATGGGCATTTATTAATAGAACATACAACCTGTATACATTTCCTGCTCAATTGTTTCCAACTAGTGTGGTAGTTTCCAATCAATGTGGGGATATGTCTATGCATTTTAGATTAACTAGAGTTTATTTCTTTCACAGTCCAGAGTAAATAATTTGCTCTATTCAATAATCTATTTTATTCAATTGATTACACAAATATAATTACTAGGAAACCAAGTCCCAAAATTTTCCCACAGAGACCTGCAAAATAAAATGATTGGTTCTCATATGTTGATCTTGGGCTCCATGTTTGTTGGCTAAATCTCTGAGTCCTTGATAAGTGGCTATTGGAAGAAGGGTTGGAGGGGGGAGGGAAGGAAGGAAGGAAATTGTATGAAATAGATAGCTATATGAGCCTGAAAAAAAGTAAGTGAGTAGAGCTTTTATAGATTACAACAATACAAGAGTGCCAGTAAAGTGAAATATATGTGGGTAACTATTAATGTGCATGCATATGTGTAACTTTTTGGAAACTAGATATGTCTTTCAAATAGCAAAATCATTCCAGCGTCATCCTGTTTCTAGAAACATTTTGATGGGCCAGATGTTACTGTAATGATTCTGTAATGCAACAGTTACTGTCCCCTGAAGGAGAAAAAGAGGAGCTGGCAAATGCCATTAAGAGAGACAGAAACATCTACAGAAGGCCAGAATGCATTGGTCTCTCTGGCTGACACTACGCTTGAGCAGGAATGTGCAACTTTGATTGTCCCAAGGGTCAGATGAGGCTTTGAGCCACAATTGATCTTGAGCTTTGAAAACACCATTATCCAAAAGTAAATGGTGGGTAGAGTCCTCTGGAGGACGGTCATTGGGTGAAAACTGCTCATTCCCCAGGCACATTCATATCATTTATTTATTTAATACATTTATTTGCTGTCCATCTCAACCACAAAATGATTTCTGACAGCTTACAGTGTTAAAAAGAATAAAATGATGCAACAATATGTATGCATCAAGAATAAAACACTATAAAATACACATTATCTATAAATAAAGCTAAAAGATGTGGGGAGGGAGTAATCTGAGCAGGGGAGGTGACATGGGATCTGTCATTAATTTATCATCCATCTCCATTGTAGCCTCAGGCCAAGTGGCAGATCCAGGTCTTCAAGTTCTTGTAGAAGGTCTGGAAGGTGGGAGCCAACATCACTCCTGGGGTCAAGATTAGTGGTGGGATTTAGTCAGTTCTCACATATTTGGGAGAACTGGTTATTAGCTTTCTAAGCAGTTCAGAGAATCGGTTGTTGGTATAAATCTCCTTTTGTTTTGTTTTTTTCCACTTTACAGGGCTAATCCTATAAGGAAGGCAGGAAGGAAACATTCTGGTGTTGTTTCTAGCTTAATCTTTATTGCCCTGCTTACAGAAACAGCCTCTTAGTTAACTCTTATTGCATTGTAACAGCTAAAGCAAAGTGCCCATCGATGTTAGTGAAGCTGAGTTGGCCATGCCCACCCAGTCACATGATCACCAAGCCCACCTACCCAGCTGGTCATTAGGGCAAAGAACTGGTTGTTAAATTATTTATATCCGAGGTGGCACAATGGTTAGGGTGCAGTACTGCAGGCCACTTCAGCTGACTGTTATCTGCAGTTCAGCAGTTCAAATCTCACTGGCTCAAGGTTGACTCAGCCTTCCATCCTTCCGAGGTGGGTGAAATGAGGACCCAGGCTGTGGGGGCAATTTGCTGACTCAATTTGCTAAAAATCTGTAAACCGCTTAGAGAGGGCTGAAAGCCCTATGAAGCGGTATATAAATCTAATAAATAAATAAATAAATAAATAAATAAATAAATAAATAAATAAATAAATAAATAAATAAATATCCCACCACTGGTCAAGCTGTTCCAAAGGGCAGGAGCAATGACAGAGAAGGCTCTGCATCCGGACTCCCTATCCATTTTGATCATGAATCTCCACCTCTTCAAAAAACAAAACCCTACATGTTAAAAATGAAAAACAACTCTGGATCTAAAATTCTAATTGCCAGAAAACAAATAGTAGTGACCTACATGTGCCCCTTCTATGGTGTTTTTCCCCATATTGACAGAGAATCAGAATCCAACCGGGGGGGGGGGGAGGAGGATAAAATAGAAAGGGAGAGAAATGATTCTCATGGCCAATGGGTCTGCAGCTAATTTTATACAGGCCATCAGAATGCTGAAGAGTTGGGAAATACTACCTAAGATATGTATCAACATTTTGCCTGATGAATAGGTGGGCTTTGTTAGAAGCAACAACACTTTAAAAACTTAGTTGCCCCACTTTTCTAAAAACTAAAAACTTAGTTGCCCCAAATTTCCAGGTTTTGGGGTTTGTATAATTATAAAATATCATTTTCTGCTATATGAATCCATTTCTAATTCATATGGGAAGTTCTGTCCCAATATGAATGGCTATGGGACTGGAAAGGTTCTCTGATCAAATTATAAATCTTCTTGTTTTGTTATCCTCCTTCCTTAATCTTCCATTGACTTGTTAATAATGTAGAAAAGTTTACTTAGATTTAAAGCCAAACATTAGATAGATAGATAGATAGATAGATAGATAGATAGATAGATAGATAGATAGATAGATAGATAGATAGATAGATAATAGATAGATAGATAGATAGATAGATAGATAGATAGATGATAGATGATAGATGGATAGATAGATAGATAGATAGATAGATAGATAGATAGATAGATAGATAGATAGATAGATAGATAGATAGATAGATAGATAGATAGATGATAGATAGATAGATAAAAGAAAGGGATTGACAGAGAGATGATAGATTTTATTCTGGCACACATTTTGTCTGGTGAATCATTCAATTTTATATACTACTATATAGTGGGACTATATACTACTTATACTATAAAGAGCTCTGGTGGCGCAGTGATTAGAATGAAGTATTGCAAGTAAACTCTGACTACAACTTGGAGTGTGAGCTTGATGAGCTTCAAGTCAACTCAGCCTTCTATCCTTCCAGGGTCAGTAAAATGAGGACCCAGAGTGTTAGGGGAAATATGCTGACATTGTAAACTGCCTAGAGAGTGCTGTAAAGCACTAGGAAATGGTATATAAGTCTAATTGCTATTGCTGTAATCCTGCTGTGTTATGATTTTTAATATATTCCTAAATATTCTGAGTGGCTACAATAAAAGAATGTGAGCTACATTTGCTGAAATATATTTGTGTAATTTCATCTTCCCTCTAACCATAATGGAGAAAGTGAATCACCCCTTTCGATACCAAAATAGAAATTGGCGGAGAGAGGGGAGGGAATTGAAAAGGCCAAGTATGCATCACTTCCTGACGTCTTAACAAAGTTGTGACCTCAAACAAATACACTTTAGCTAATCTTGCTTTAAAATGCAGAACAAAAACATTGATCTACAATCTAAGGTTGCAAAATATTACTTTGGGCTGGGGTTGTGTGTGACTTTGAATGGTAGCACACTAGCCAATTTCTCTGGACTTAGAATTTAAGCAACAGCATGTCTGATTAGTACCTAGATGGGAGACAATTGTAGAATATCCAGGTTTGTAGATCAGTTTAGTTTGTCAAACATGTACAAGATAACAGGTATAAGTATAAACATGGACATGAACAAGGGAAATGAGTACAAATAAATGGGGAAAGCAGGACAAGGACGGTAGGCACTCTGGTGCACTTATGCATGCCTCCTTTATGGACCTCTTAGGAATTGGGTGAACTCCATGGTAGACAGCTTAAGGTTGAAACTATGGGGGTTTGAAGATGTAAGAATGGAGTCAGGTACAGCATCCCAGGTGTTGACCACTCTGTTGCCAATGTTGCATTTTCTGCAATCTAGTTTGGAGCAGTTTACCTTGAGTTTGTATCTATTGTTTGCCTATGTATTATTGAGGTTGAAGCTGAAGTAGTCATTGACAGGTAGGACATTGTAGCAGACAATTTTGTGTACTATTCTTAGGTCAGACCATAGGCCTATGGTCTAACCTAAGCATAGTACACAAAATTGTCTGACACAACGTCCTACCTTCCAGGTTGTCCAAGCCCAAAATTTCGAGCCTAGTGGCATAAGGGATTCTATTGCGAGCAGAGAAGTGGAGGACTCTTCTCATGAAATAATTTCTTGCCAGCTCCCCACTCACCCGCCACATGAACAAGTGTGGAGTCACAAGAAATATAGTTTAGCTTGGAGATATTTTGTTTATGATTATCCAAATATTATAGATTAACGAACTCTATAATATGGGCCCATATATGATTGAAACAGCTGTACATAAACAGCTGGTTGACATTTTTAAAAAGAAGTCTATATTTTACTTTATCAAACTAGAGATACATTCTGATTTAGTGTGATATTTGTGATAAAATAAAATAATAACAAGAAAAAATCTAGTATGGTGACATCCATTCCTAGTGAAACAGAAAACTGTTTAAAAAAAAGCCAAGAAGATTCAGATCAAGGCAAATAAATATGAGGCATGGTGGACTAAGTCCAGGCAGAAGCCTTTTGGTGAAAATGGCAGATAAAATCAGGACCACAGATCAGTTTTAGTTTAAGTTGTTCTATGTTAGATTAATAGAAGGATGCTATCTCAGCCACTAACTAAACCAATTCAAATGAGCTATGATATTGTGAATCTTTACTTCTTATAGGACCTTCCTCTAACGTCCTCTCTATCATCTATCATCAATCACTCTATCTCTATCACTGTCATCTATCTATCTATCTATCTATCTATCTATCTATCATCTCTACCTCTACCTTTCTCTCTATCATCTATCTGTCAACTTTGTAGGCCATATTAACACTGGAAACCTCCATGCTTGAGAAATTAGAAAGGGGGATTTAGTAGAGGGAATGTAGTTAGACATAATAGCATTCTTCTTTTTGGTCAACTTCATGGTATTCCTGCACCTGGAGGAGGAGTGGTTGAAGTTGGGACGGATGGGGATTGGACCATGTGATTTAGATTTAGATTTAGATAAATTTATTTATAGGCCGCCCTTTTCCCTGAGGGGACTCAGGGCGGCTGACAACGTATAGGGAAGGGAGTACACACAATGACATATAAAAACAGTACGTAATTAAAAATAGAAGCAACATTCATCATTCAGGAGGGGACGGATTATAATCTTTAACCCCAGGCCTGACGGGATAGCCAGATCTTGAGGGCTGTGCGGAAGGTCTGGAGGGTGGTGAGGGTACGAATCTCCATGGGGAGATCGTTCCAAAGCGTCGGAGCTACCACTGAAAAGGCTCTCCTCCGCGTAGTTGCCAGTCAACACTGACTGGCAGATGGAACTCGGAGGAGGCCTAATCTGTGTGATCTAATAGGTCGCAGGGAGGTAATTGGCAGGAGGCGGTCTCTCAAGTACCCAGATCCACTACCATGGAGGGCTTTATGGGTGGTAAGTAGCACCTTGAAGCACACCCGGAGATCAACAGGTAGCCAGCGCAGCTCGCGGAGGATAGGTGTTATGTGGGCGAACCGAGGTGCACACACAATCACTCGCGCGGCCGCATTCTGTACTAGCTGAAGTCACCGGATGCTCTTCAAGGGCAGCCCCATGTAGAGCACGTTGCAGGATTCCAGCCTAGAGGTCACAAGGGCACGAGTGACTGTTGTGAGAGCCTCCCAGTTCAGGTAGGGTCGCAACTGGCGCACCAGGCGAACCTGGGCAAATGCCCCCCTGGTCACAGCCGACAGATGGTGATCAAAGGTCAGCTGTGGGTCCAGGAGGACTCCCAAGTTGTGAACCCTGTCTGAGGGGTATAATATTTGGCCCCCCAGCCTGAGTGATGGAACACTAGCCAAATTATTGGGAGGGAAGCACAACAGCCACTCGGTCTTGTCCGGGTTGAGTACAAGCTTGTTAGCCCTCATCCAGTCCCTAACGGCTTCAAGACCCCGGTTCATCACGTCCACCACTTCATTGAGTTGGCACGGGGCGGACAGATACAACTGGGTATCGTCCGCGTATTGGTGGTATCTTATCCCGTGCCTCCGAATGATCTTGCCCAGCAGTTTCATGTAGATGTTAAATAGTAGGGGGGACAAGACCGACCCCTGCGGCACCCCATATGTTAGGGACCTAGGGGTCGATCTCTGCCCCCCAACCAACACCGACTGCGACCTGTCCGAGAGGTAGGAGGAGAACCACTGCAAAACAGTGCCTCCCACCCCCACCTCCCGCAGTCGTCGCAGAAGGATACCATGGTCGATGGTATCGAAAGCCGCCAAGAGGTCAAGGAGAACCAAGATGGAGGCATGGCCTCCATCCCTGGCTCTCCAGAGATCATCGGTCAATGCGACCAAAGCGGTTTCTGTGCTGTAACCAGGCCTGAAGCCGGACTGGAATGGGTCAAGGTAACTTGACTGATAGGTGTAGGGCTTGGATTTGGACTTTCGACTTACTGAGGGAAAACCTGGAAATCTCAGATTTTGGTTTTCCAGATGTGCCAGTATACATGCTGTAATAAAATGGAACTTTGAGAAAATGTCTGTCTTGGAGTTTTCAACTGGAGTTGGGTTCTTCTAGAATGCTGACATTATCATCTATTGATATCTCAATAACTATCACTATCATTGCCACCTATGCATGTATTGTTTGTCTGTCCATCTGTCTGTCTGTGTCTGTATCTATCTATCTATCATCTATCTATCTATCTATCTATCTATCTATCTATCTATCTATCTATCTATCTATCTATCATCTATCATCTAGCTATCTAGCTATCTCTTTAACTATCCATCCATCCATCTCCCAATAATACTTTTCAAATCTTTAAATGTGCATTTCAGAGAACATCATATCTTTATTATGACTGCTTCTTATGAGCTTTACCCTGCTCTTTCTTGTGACAGGTTTCACAAGAGGATGTGACATTCAATTGTTTGTTTGGTTTTTGGCTTTGAAAGTAAGATCTATTCTTATCTGGGAGAAAATTTCATTGAACTTAATGGGATTTAATTTCTGGGCAGGCAGTTCAGTAGGATTTGAGCTGAATTAAAGATTGGAGAAATACAGAACTACTTTTTGAAATGCAGCCATATATTTTTAATGGCCAGAGAAGATATGCAAATCTGTGGAGTAGAAGGGTTATGAATTTTTGTATTGGAATGGAATTTATCACACACATACTCAAGCTACATTTTGCTCCTCATTAGCTCTATTGATTATTTAAGCAACTCAATGACGAGTTGCATCGTGGCAGTTAAAAATGTTTTTAATGTCTCATTTTAATTATTCTATAACAAGAAATAACATCATTCCATTCTTGGTGGAGAAAAATATGGTGTCCTCCATTACCCAGTGTTAATCTGGGAATGAGGCAATATCTTGTCACAGCTCATTCACACAAAAGCAATGAAAAGCTTGAAGTTTCTGTTATCAACCAATTTCAGCTTCATTGCTAATTCTGATAGAGCAGTCTAAATAAAAACCCACTATTGTCACTATCATCACTCATCAGAATCCATTGCCTCCACAGCACAAACATTTTAGGGGTTTTTTTTAGAATTTGTCATCCTTGTAATATCTATAAAAACTCTTACCTATTTCTGGAGTGTATGAAAAGTAGTGCAAAAATAGGATGACATTTTTGGTTTAGGTCATTTGCAAACTCCCATTCCTCACTTGAAAAAAAAATCTAGTGATTATCTAGGGATTAAATACAGATTAGCAGACACAGACTTCCTTTGTCATCAGATTTTTTAATCTATTTTATTGCTATATGTTTGATGAATTAGTATGTGTGTGTGTTGATAGATATTTTTCTTATGATATTGGAAACATATCATAAACAGATGTTGGAAATTAAGATATTTTGTGTGGTAAAATTCTTCTCAAGGAGATTTTACAAAGTCCAGCAAGTTAGAAAAGGCAATGTGGGTGGAAGGGAGAGGAGAGAAAGAAAAAAAAGTTGGAAAACAGAGTGTGTGGTTTTTTGCAACTCAGCAATTCTTCAGATGTGGTCGAACATTTGGTTCAGAAAGTCAAACAAATTGGCTCATTGCAGTCATCTGTATAGATGTACATAAATAATGTGCATATAGAATATGCTGCATGATACACAGACACCACACACACACACACACACACAAACACACACCAGTATATATATTATTACTGCTATTTTTAAAAATACGTATATGTGGACAGAAAAAGTTTTTAAGCATTGCTACATGCAACCGGAGATGATCTGCAACTGAAGGAAATAAATATAGTATATAATGGTCTGGAAAGAATTCTCCTCTCTGGAAGAGATGAAAACAAAAATCCTCTTTATTTCAAGGCGTTAGCATGCCCTCTTCTTTTGTGTATAGTTGTGGCTAAGTAGAGCCAGCCTCAAAGCCTTCAAATAAGACATTTAGGACAGGGACATACTAGAGGGGTGGGGAGAGAGAGGATGGAGGGAAATCTGCAAGATGGCAGATAGAGCATTGCAATTGAAGCTCTGCTCCTTCCTTACACACATACAAAAAGGATGGGACATTAATTCAAGTGCTGTGCCCACCATCACGCGGATGTTGATCCTTCCCCATGGATACTCCTAGTTTGAAACCAGAAAATGCTTTGCTATTTTGCCACATTGAAGGGAAGAGAAATTCTGTGCTGAAACAGAGTAGGGTGATGGTATAAGAATGACAAGAAGTAGCCTGTTTCTATTGCATCTTGTTCCAGTGTTCAGCATGAATGGTGGCATGTGTAACAAAGGAGGCTCCCTGCAGAGTATCTCTCCTTCATTCCTGATTTTCAGACACTACACATTTGGGATTTGAAGGAAGCACTCGGTCTTTCTGCATACAGCCTGCCCTGTGTGCTTAGAAAGTGTCTGCTCTCCCAGATATCTAAATTGCTGACTCTACCTATACCTCCTTAGCATTCTTCTGGTTGTAGCATGTGTAGCCTACATGGTACCTGCACAATTTCTTCCTGCACCTTTTGAATGTGTATGTATGAGTAGGTGGGTCATGCAAATCTTCTTAGTAACCCTAATGGATGAGGAGGAGGAAGATCAGGAGTTGAAAGAATATTGAGTGTACCAAGTGGCACAAAATCAAAGAATGTAAGAGTTGCAATAGATCTTGGAGATCACTTACTGAAGCTCTTTATTCCATGTAGTATTTCACAACTCTAGCTATTCCAATTGATCAGTATTGTATACAGCCTCTCTTCAAATAACTTCAGCAAGGGAAAGTCCACCCCCTCCTGAATTTGTCTGTTCCATCGTTGAACAATTCCTAACATTAGGAAATGTTTTTTGATGTTCAACCAAAATTTACTTCCTTGTAATTTAAGTTCATTATCTTATGGAATAACACTGAACAATTCTGCTTCATTTTCTATATCTCTTTGAGATGCCTTTCTATAGTTCTTTTCTCCAAGTTAATCAAACCCAGGGCCTCTAATTATTTCCTCCAGGCCCCTGATGTTGATTGCTCTCCCATGCAGACATCAGTTTGTATAGATGTTACTATACTCAGGCATGCTTTAACATCCTCAGCAAAGCACAAGGACTTTCTAACAGGAAAGTTAAGATGGAAAAACTTATGAAAATATTCAAATTTCTTATGAGTGGCTTCATTTTGTTTATTTGAATCAACATTTAAACCAAAGGATCTGGTGGTTTTGTATTTTGAATACTTGTGTCTATTACACTGTATGTTCAGTCCTTGAAAACTCATTTAATCCCTTGCAAAACTGGAAACAATGTTGGGTTTAAACATTTTGTGTGTACACACAAATGGAAAACTACCTAAACAATTTGCCCAAAAATGCTGGAGGCTATAAGTTAGATACCACTACTAGGAGAAGAAATTGATGTGCTTCCAATAGAAGAGAATATATGCAACTCAGAGTTGAACTGTGGAATCATTGGTGGTCTCTGAACTCAGAGAACACCAAGGACTCCGCAGTCTGATCTGCTTCAGTACAGTCTATGTCTGAATAAATAATTATCTGGTATGCAGTCAACTTTATATTCAATCTTGATTTCATTTCCTTATGTTGAATGGAAGCAGAAGGGTAAATATGATATAGTGAAAAAGGAGAAAACATTATATAAAACTACAAATGCAGTATGTTCTGATGTCAGTGAATGGGGCATCTAGATCAGATCAAACAGCATGGTGAATTGTGAAGGATTTTTATTTTTCATGTTAATACTGGTAAAGGTAAAGGTTCCCCTCGCACAAATGTGCTAGTCATTCACTACTACAGGGTGCGGTGCTCATCTCTGTTTTAAAGCCGAAGAGCCAGCACTGTCCAAAGATGTGTCCATGGTCATTTGGCCGGCATGACTAAATGCCGAAGGCAATGGAGCACTGTTACCTTCCCACCAAAGGGGGTCCCTATTTTTCTACTTGCATTTTTACGTACTTTTGAACTGCTAGGTTGGCAGAAGCTGGGACAAGTAATGGGAGCTCACTCTGTTACATGGCACTAGGGATTCAAACCACCGAATTTCTGACTTTCTGATTAACAAGCTTAGCGTCTTAGCCATTGAGCCGTCCCTTTTGATACTGGTAGTACTCGCCTAATAATCATTCATTCAATGAGCTTTCAAAGTTGTGACAGCACTGAATGAGTGATATTGACCACTCAGAATTCCAATTGTCATAGCATCCTTGTGGTCCCTTGGTCACCATTTGCAACCTTCTTCATTAGCTTCCAACAAGCTAAGACAAAGGGGAAGTTGCCAGGAGATTGCAAATGGCAACCATATGACATCTTACTTAATGATTTACAATGAAATATGGGAGAGTGAGAATTACCATGACTAAAAAGCACAGCCATCTGACATTGTGCTTTTAGACTGTTTGCTTAACTGGTAATTTCAGTCCCAATTGCTGTTGAGGACCACCCACATTTCAGGAACCAGGTACTGTGTGTTGGTGAGCTTTTCAACCCTAAATTCACGATATAATACTCTGATAAACTCTATGCTGCTTATCTTTCTATGCGAGAAATAAAGAGGGAAGGGGAGGCATGCATAGAAAAAGAGGCATCTTTTTCAAGTAGTCTAGACCCAAATCCCTAATAGCCACATTATAGTTTCCCTGACACCAAATTGGCAGACAATAAGGTACCTTTTGAGTTCTTACAGAAATACATCTGGCTGCTATGTTATATTCTAATTAAATTTTGTAGATCAGCTATAAAGATAACGTTACATTATAACAATCAGGCCTAGAAGTTACTAGGGGACACACCTCTATTTTTAGGTTATTTTCCTTCCAAGAATGAATGCAGCTGGCATATCATCAAAAACTTGAAGAACTGCTCCTGGCCATTCTCTTACAATTTCCAGCTAAGCAAAGTTTAAATGAATATAATTAGTACCCTCCTCACTCAGATGTCAAATAGGGAAAAAGATTTAAGTGGGCCAACTCTACCCACTATTGATTTAAACCTTAATTCCAGAGGAGGTATTTAGGTGTACATGACTTTGATCCAAGTTGCCTAGAAGGGCATTTTATTCCAGCCCACATCTTCCAAAGTCTCTCAAAAAACAAAATCCCAAAGCATAATCCACCCCAAGCCTCCATTTCTAAACAGAAGAACCAAGTAGCCATGCTCTATTCCTTGTAAAAGTGACTTCCACATGCAGATAGCAACAGCTTCCTTTCAGGTAAAGTTACACATCAAATCAGATTGTCTTCATTTTTGCACTCAATGAGTTGTAATGCATTGTTTCCATGCTATGATTCCCAGCTTCAAGGCAAACTGGGTCCACTTTGGGTAAAGTCCAGTATGAGGATCCAGGCAAGAACTTGCAATTCTACCTAAGATCCTTTGGAACCTATAAATCCAGAAACAGTGGATCAGATTCTTAGGAATCTTAGGAGCCGGCTATAGTTACCTGACAGCCCCTCCTTTCTCCTTTGGATAGCTGAATGGGGTATGCACAACCAGATTTGGGATGCAATCAATGCTTCTTTGAAGTATGGTCCACCATCCTTGAAGGAGGGAGCAGTGGGATCATTCCTCTTGAAGAGGACAATTTTCAATTTACCTGTTTTGGATAACTTCTGCATTATTTCAAGTCTTCCTTTTTGGTATCAGACAAGGAGAAGTCTAAATGAAGCTTTTTCAGTCAGCATTCAACAATACTGCCCGTCAGAGGCATCCATAACTAGCCACAGTGATGCCAACATGGCAAAATCTATGTCATGGCAATGCAAGTTGTATTCCTTTTTCCTTTCGTTGAATTTTCAGGAACAAGTACATACGAAGAGAAATTTACATCACAAAGTCATGATGTGAGTTTTAAGTGTACTCTCTTTGCCCACCTCCCCTCTGGACATCTATGCTCCCCTCAATCCTTCATTAGTCATATATATGGGTATAGGTCACAGCTGATAAGTGAGACACACAGACTTTCACACACTCATTCTTCCTTTATTACTCTTAAAATCATATATAGGCACTCAGAATCCCTGGAGGAAAGAGAAGATTTCCTGCTGCTCTTGGGAGGAGTGTTTTTTGTTCATTGCCATGGGTGGCATAGAAACTGTGGTGATTCCTTACTACTGAGCTGGGCTGCAGACACAATGTTATGTCTAGCTTGATGACCCAGTTCAAGCTGAAGAATGAATGACTGAGGACAATGTGCCATGTATATTACACAGCAGGCTATTGTTCACATGTACCATAGTAGCTATCTAATAGGCATGCATACATGCAGGCACGGTGGGGTTGTTGCACCTAGATTCATCTTCAAATACGGCTGATTCTTTATTTTTTACATATGCATGTGTCAGCTTTTAACTGGTATATGTACATCATTGTGTCTCTGAATACTGAACGATCAATAAGAAATCAAATCCACCCCTTTTTTCTACAGGTGGCAAAGCCGCCTGTGCTTCAGCTCTGCATTTGGATTCCCCCTCCCTTCCCCCCCACCACAAAAGTACCAATCTGTCATTTGGAGCTGTGCTCAAATTCACTTTGCATAATGTGAATGGAGCTGTGCAAGTAAGTATGAATGCCTCATGCTGTATTAGTGTTCTACTCAGGACACTATAGGCTCAAATCTCATTAAATATGGCTGTTAGAAATGATTTAGACCAGGGGTATTGAATTTTATTTAATTGATGGCCACATCAGGGTTATGTTCGACCTCGGGGGGGGGGGGTGACCAGGGAGTGTGTGGTCAGCTGAATGTCATTTATGTTGGTTCCTGTTTTGTCCCGAACACTCTGCCAGTGAAACCGGACTCCTGAGCTCTGTTTTCAGCTGCGACGGCCTCCTGCATCCCTCTGCCAGTGAAAATGGAGCAGGAGGCTGCCACAGTTGAAAACAGAGTTCAGAAGTCTGTTTTCTCTGGCAGAGGCACCATGAACCAGTCCTTCACTATTTCCAGGGCCAGATTTAAGCAACCCATGGGCCGGATCCAGCCCACCAGCCTTGATTTTGATACCCTGACTTAGACATTGAATGGCATTGGGTCTGCATTACATCACTTACAGTAGTTCAGAGGCTCATTGTCTGAGTTGCATCAATGTACAGTTACACTACCTTTCTTCACTTACCTGGGGAAAAAAATTCATTAGTAAAAATGAGAAATGACCTGACAGTGGATTATCCACTTCTTACTCTACCCATAGGGGAGATGGTAAAAACCTGCTTGCTTTATGAGGCAACAATTATCAACCTGTGGGTGGGAGAAAATGATCTGTCTTTGCAATTTAGACATAATTCACCACAAATCTTCCCTTCATACACATCTGTGCTTGCTGATTTGTCACAGACTTACCAAAGAGACGCATTGCATTGAAATGTCCCCTGTATCGGCCTTACCATAAAAGCACAAGTACTTGTAGAGGGGTACTACTTCTCCCCATCCCAATACCTGTATCCAAAATATTTTTGATTCCTCCCTCACCTACACCATGAAACATCAATGTGTGTTGCACACAGCTGGCTGCTTTGACATCACAACAAGGAATTATATTGCTTAAAAATGCTCAAAAACCAGGCCAAAAAAAGATAGCAATTTGCGTAAAATAATCTATATGCACAAATGCAAATTTAGAATGTGTTATTATGACTTATGTAGCAACACTGTACTGAAAGACACCTTGCCTATGTGATCTGCATCTCTTTGCAGTATGCTATTCAGATGCTAACAGTTGGTGAGTAGCTGCTGCTTTGCTCTTGTGATGGTTTTTAACTTTGAACTGGACATGGATGGGAGATTCTTCAAATAAAACTCAGGTGAGCCATTGGTGAACCAATTTAGGCGGTGGTTAAGTTTTATTCTCATGAAGTCTATTTGTAGTTACAACAGGTGCTTCCAGGTAATAATGTGTAAAATCCTAGGCTTTCTTGCAAGTTCACCAAGAGTTCTTTACAATGAAAGCTGATGACAGTGGATCAGCTTTATAAAAAGAACCTTGCCAACACCTATCTCTGTGTTTGCAGAGGTACAGTATGTTATCAGATTGTATGTAATAAGAAGTGCAGCCCAACAGGTTCAAGTTTGCTGTTTGAGCAAATTCAAAATATTTCTCAAAATATCCAGCTCTTAACCGGAATTCCATGACAAATCAAGAGAAGTTCCTCAACAGACATAATAATCTGAAACAGAATAGTATGAATCCAGAGTATATAAAGCTAAAAATGGAATGCAATACTTTTTGCTTTCTATATATGCTATCATCAGTTTTCTAATCCTATAAAAGCGAATATATGAAATTCAGCATTGAATTTAGGCTTCAGATTCTGTTCTTAACTATTTAAGTGTCACTGTTGTTGGAAAAATCATATTAAGCAAATAATCATGCAGTAATGATTTGGTCAATACTGGACTATTAAGAGGATATGAAAGAGTGAAATGAAAAACTTGACACAATGAAACATGTAATATGAGCTGTATGGCTGCATTGTCTGCCTAAATACTGTTATATATAACAATTGCTCTGGTGGTGGCTCTGATTGATCAGCCTTGTGTGATTATTGGCTTTGTCCTTCTTGAGGCTGAGATTCTACATACTCATCTGGAACAGATTCTGGGGCTTCACACTGAGACTCTGAGTCCATGACAATAAGAACCAGTAGAGGTCCTTACCAGCATTACCTTCCCCCCAATCCCCATGCTACACCTGCTTATGTCATGAGAGTGACAAGAACTAAGAGAACCATGCCAGTTTGGATGTCACCTGGATTAACAAGGTTTGTGCCAGAGGTTGGGGAACAATTGTGGTGGCTATTGAAATAACCAATTCATGGAAAACGTAAGAGAACCCGGGCTCTAATAGAATGCTACAACAATAGACCTGATCAGAGGAGATATATGAAACATATGAGAAAACTATGGATGGACAAAAGACCTATATCTGCACTAACTGAAAAAATAGCTAATTATCCAACACTTCAATATAGTGAAGAGGAAGCTTTTTGCTGCCACTTGGCACTACTACATCTATTACCACTGCTATCTTCTGGTCCTTATCTACTACTACAATGATCTACTACTACAATGTCTGGTTGATTGGCCTGCCTGTGTGGATCTGCAAATCCCACAGGATATTAGCCCGGTTATTAGCCACTACCTCTATGGAATCTCCCATCTGGACTTGGAAGGGTCTAGCCCATACATTGTGTAGTTATTCCTTTATACAATACTCAGTTGTACTGTTCAGGGTATGCTGTTGCTGCCTGCCTCTTACACCCTGCCACTATCTATCGTAATATCACTAAGACCTTTCTGTACAATCTGCACCATTGGCCCAGCAGTGGGATTCACTTAGGTTTACCATCAGTTCGCAACGGTGAGCGTGCGCACACTTGCATCATGCATGCACGGGCCTTCCGCACATGCGTTTTGCTCACGCAAAAATGAAAGTATCAAAACGAAGCTACATAGGATGTTTTGGAGCTGGGGCGGGTGGGTGGGTGGGCAGGCCCAACTGCAGTTCACCGCTACTGGTTCGGGCAAACTGGTCCGAACCGGCTGAATACCACCTCTGCATGGGCCTTTCTAGTATGTCTGCTTCTGTGAATCTTGTGGGTAGTTCCTGTTTGTGTGTGGCTAAGATCAGTGCCTTAGTTCTGTCTTTTAGTCCAACCATGTCCAGCTGCTGGTAGGATTTCTCAATTATTTCTGCCACCATAACACTATATTGATGGTACATCTTGTGCAGGGTGTTGTCTTGCCTTGGCATTTCTGCTTGATCTTCCTATGCTGCCTCAGGCATTCTCTCAGCAACTCATTGTTGGCTACACACCACACACATAGAGAAGGAGGAAGGGAGAGATTTCAATTGGTGGTGTTTTCTGCTCAGGGTTGACTCAGCCTTCCATCCTTCCAAGGTGGGTAAAATGAGGATCTGGATTGTTGTTGGGGGCAATATGCTGACTCTGTAAACCGCTTAGAGAGGGCTGAAAGCCCTATGAAGCGGTATATAAGTCTAACTGCTATTGCTATTGCTATTGCTATTCTGTTACAAGACAAACAAACAATAAAAGTTTGAATAAGTTTATGTGTTGCAGTCAAATGATGAATTACTGTATAGAAATATCTGAAAGTAAGCACTGATAACCTAACTGCCATAAAAACAGGAAATGAGATAGTAGAATCTGTCATGATATGCAGTATATTTAATTCCCTTTTGTTTTATCTTTAGTCATGATATTTAATTATTTGCTTTAAAGTGGAATTATAATTACATGATTAATCCATGCCTACAACTAAAAAATCACTTTATGTATCAGCAGTTTCCAAGGAAATTATCACCTTTTAATTGTATAAACATCTGCAAAGACTCATAATAATTCTAAAACTGCAAAAATGGAATAGTTCAACCTGAGGAAGGAGGAGGTCATCGAGATGTATTGCAAAATTATGGAAACTACTAATGTGAATTTCCTGACATCAACTGAAAACTGTGACAGTTCCCAAATAAAAATAAAATTAAATTAAAAGGTGAGACTTTGTTAACACCAAATTTGCACTTTCAACTTGTCGCGGTGATGGGCTGCAAAATTATATGCAATGCAGATAAATGTGGCATTACAGACCTGAAGGAAACAGTTTTCTTTATAAGGAAAAAGAATTAGGATTTGAGGTATATTCTTCCCTCTCACCCTCCTCCTTATACATACCGACAGAATACAGAGAGGTGGTCATGATTGAAATTTGCATTTAAATGGAAATGGTTAAAGGTAAAGGCAAAATGTTTAGAAAAATGAGGGTATCCATTTTTCTAGAAAGGATGCATACTGTTATTGTATACCATTAGGATGTCAAAAAGCCTAAAAATGTTTAGAAATATTAGATGCTGCTACACAACACAGAACATAGAATGCCATTTGGAAATGACTAGACAGTATGAATGAATTTGACCAAATGCTACTTCATATACAATTGTCTTTAATGCTTTCTTCTACCATTACATAATGGGAATTCTGTTCACTAAAGAGGAGAAAATCTATCAGGCAGTTTTCTGCTAGTTTTCAAATGTAATAAAATTTCATATTCATTCATCGCTGAATTTCATAGATTGTTGATGGCCTTTTTCCGTAGGACATCACCAGATTCTAAAATACATGTCTGGTACAATCCTGGCAAATGTACTGTGAATTTTAACAGTGCTGGAGAGAACACTGATTTGTTGCTATAATAACATGGATGAAATATCTTTTTTGTTCCTTGAAAGGGTCACACATCCAGTGTCATTTTTTAATAGAATAGTTTGAGCTTTTATGTAATGGAAGGTTTTCATAATATGTTCTACTAGAATATTCTAGATAATTGCCCCGGAAAAAGAAAATCACATAGTGAAAGCACCTTCACATCTTCTCACCTATACACTCATAAAGCCATGGGTGGGATTAACTTGCTTTCCTTCCTATAACATAGCTTTTCAAAGTAAGTTTCTTGGAATTGGAATATTCTTGATTGGCTAAATGTGATTGGACACAGAAGGAACTTGTCTCTGGTGCTTAAGCTCTCAGTGTACATACAAACAACAAAGTGGTAAGTCATAGATCATAAAGTGTAAAATACAAACAGGAAGTGGTAAATCATAAGATAGCAATGGAAGATAGTAGGAAAGATGAGAATATGAGATAAGAAGGGTAATAGCAACACAGCCCTACTACATGGATTCTTTAGGCATAAGACAGTGCTATGGGAATAAGGTTTTTATAGCATGAGGGGAAATGTCTTTGTGTCTAGTTGTTTTGCCATGCAATGGCCTGTAGCAGTATTCTGAGGGGAGAAGCTGAAACAGTTTATGTCCAGGATGTGAGGGGTATGTATATATTTTCCCAAATCTCTTTCTGGTTCATGCAGTATACAGGTCCTCAATAGAAAGCAGACTGGATGCAGTTGATTTTTCTGCAGTCCTAACTATCCATTGAAGCCTGTACCTGCACTGTTTGATTGCTGTACCAAACCAAACAGTTATAAGGTGCAAATGGCAGACTCAATAATTCCTCTATAGAACTGTTTAAGCAAATCCTTGTACAATCTGAGCTTTTTGAGTTGCTGCAGGAAATACAATCTTTCTTGTGCCTTTAATGATGGTTCTGATATTAGGTGTCCATTCCAAGTCCTGGGAGATTATAGAATGAAGGTATCTATTGTTGATCCTGTATTGTCTAATATTTTAAGAAGTGGTAGAAAAGGAGATCTTCTCCTAAAATCTACTCTCATTGCTACAGTTTTAAGTGTTTTCAGCTTCAGATTTTTCCAGCTGCACCACCAGGCCAGTTGTTCCACCTCCTGTCTATAAGCAGATTCATCATCATCTTAAATGAGACCAATAGCTGTTGTAACAACTGCAAACTTTGAGATGCAGCCATTGGTATATAGAGAAAAAAGTAATGGAGAAAGCACACAGCCCTATGGAGTCTCCTGTGCTAATTGAATGAGTATTTGATGTGATTTCACTTAGCTTCACCTGTTGCTTCCTATCCGTTACAAATTTTATAATACCGTGTTTCCCCGAAATAAGTGCTTGGCCTTATTTTCAGGGAGGTCTTATTATTTTTGGGGTGCAGGAGGACCCTTAACCTTGGCCAGTGGCCCGTGGATCAGCTGATCCAGAGAGGGCCAGAAGTTCTGCCTCGGTTTCAGGGACACTCTTGCCAGTCCTAGTGTCACTGGACTTGCCACTGTTTTTGTGGCTGCCACTAAGAGATGGGGCGCTGTAACTAGGGTTTGCGGGAGCAGCCACCATGAGGCCATTCTGTGTGGATTGCAGGTGTATGTGAGGCACGTGGGGCAGGAAATGGTGGGAACCAGCTGCACATATGTTTAAATATTTTAGGGGAGGGCTTATTTTCAGTGCATGCACTCAAAAGCCCGATTGGGCTTATTATATGGGGAGGTCTTATTTTTGGGGGAACAGGGTACATCTATGGGTATGGTCAGGCACAACTAGCTAAGTCAGTTTAGAGAGAAGGGTGTCTCTTCTTGGTTATTGTATGTTGGGTAGAAGATTTGAACCAAGATACTATGAATATGAACCTGTTTGAATAGGTGATGCTATATCCATCTTGATAATCTAGAATAGTCAGTGATTATAATCCAATATAAGAGCCAGTACATAAACAGCTGAATCATAACTTTTCTTGTGCTCTGTCATTGATATCAAGGAAATGAGAAGAGCAATTAATTGGTAGGAATGGCAAGTCACAGTTCTCACTATACGTTCATTAAGCGGAGCAGCATTTCTGATTCCAATATTTATTAGTCTTATTGTCATGATTATATTTAGCAAATTGGCTGATTTGGTAGTATTGGTGATGAGGAAGATAATGCAGTCAAAATACTGAAATACCTGGTAAAATCAACAGCCAGTTGAAAGGGCTTGGCTGGAGAGAAAGTTCCTGCCTTCCTTCTTAAAGATGGAGAGGATGGGGGTTTAGCACAGCTGGAGGAATACATTCCCTATCTTGGGAGCAATACATGATTTTTTGCCTGTAGGCTTTGTGAATGAGATGTGAGCCATTGGGGTTTTCAACTACAAATCTTATATTAAACATTGCCTTGATAGTTTGCCAGAAGAAAAGCAACTGGACTTTTCTCTAAAGTATTTCATCTTCAATCCTGTAGATAAGCAGAGAGCAGCACTCGGTTTCCAGAGTGCACTTATTGAATGTGTAAAAGCCCCTTCTCTGCCAAATCAGATTAAGCTAAGCTATTTAAAGGGCCGGGGGGGGGGGGGGTAACTTGGCTTATTTCTGAGGAAACACTAAATTGGATATCAATAGAAATTTACAAGGCTCCATGATTCCCATCTGTGAATGATAGCTCTGGAACCGAAGAATATCTATTTGGCAGAGTTTTAACAGAGAAGTTAACTATCATCTGAAGTCAGAAGCTCTTTCCCTTGGTTTTTTTTCCCCACACCCATCAACATATCATCTGAAAAATGAAACATTTTTATTTTATGTTATCTACATAAGGAAATATTGGTGGCTTTAAGGAAGCCACCATAGCTCCACAGTAGATTGAGATTGCCTAAAAATGACAACACAGATGACAAATGACTAATTCCCATAGTATCTGCCTGGTCAATTTATTCTGGTAGGACTGGCATATTCCAGGTACCTTTAGTTAAATAATGACGTATCTCAGGACTCCAAAAGCTGGCTTTCTTTGCAGCAGCACCTGCTGGAAGAAATGCCCTTCTGGGTTCAGGTCCAAGTGGGGGAAAAGACACTGGAAACATGGAGGCTGTTTGGAAAGATGGTTTAATGACGGACAGGATCACATGGCTTAAGTTGAAGAAAAAAGGGCAGAGATGCTGAAAGTCCCTGGTTTTATGCCCCCTCTGGGCTTTGAATTTGAGCTTGTATTCTGATTGGTTGTCAGACTCCCATGCAGGGGCAACTCTGTAGGCTGTCTCCCAGACTTGCTTGATTTCTGGGGGATGATGTAATCTTCCCAGGTGCCATGTACTGAGATGGGTAAAGGGCTAATACTATCATGTCCTGAGGCCCATGCACTAACCCCATCACCCTTGAGCTGAAGGGGGAGATCTTTGATATGTAGAATAGACTGGCCCAGGCCTTAATGGCTCATTCACAAAGGTGGGGGCAGTTTAGTTTCTGCCTCTCTTGAGTTTCTACTTCTCTTTTTAGGGGAAATATTCTGCCTCTTTAATATTTCCCAAAATATTTCATTTCTCTAGGAGAGGGATGGGTTTTAACCTCCGACACATGTCCCCTCTGAAATGGGGTTTCCTATGAGACCCAAATAGTCCCCACTCTGCTGGTGTTTCAAAGGGCCTTGAAGACTTTGCTCTTCATCCATGCCTTTGATGAGGATGAATAAAGCAGGGATGATTTCCTTTGTTCCCATGCAGTTTTGTCATCATGTCATCATTACCTTTCACTTTGTCCTTTGATGTTTCCCTTCTAGTTAAACTATGTATAAAGTCCCCAAAGTTGCTGGGTGTTGGATGTTGGGCAGCTTATGCATTAGATATGATGATGATGATGATGATGATGATGATGATGATGATGATGATCATGATGATGATCATGATGATGATCATGATCATGATGATCATGATGATCATGGTGATGATACCTAACACATGTATGAAAGTCATGATTTCTATTGGGTATAAGTAGATAAATACAATACCTAATTCTTCATCCGGGGATGTGGACAAGGCTATGCGAGCTGTGAGTTCCTCCACCTGCATACTGGACCCGTGTCCCTCTTGGCTGACTGCCAACAGCAGAGAGGTGACACGAGGCTGGATCCAGGCGGTTGTTACCGCCTCTCTTCGGGAGGGACACCTCCCCACCGCGCTTAAGGCGGCGGTGGTGAGGCCCCTCCTGAAGAAACCGTCTTTGGATCCAGCAGTTCTTAATAACTATCGTCCAGTCTCCAACCTCCCCTTTGCGGGGAAGGTTGTTGAGAAGGTGGTGGCCTTACAGCTTCAGCGTACCTTGGAGGAAGCTAACTATCTTGACCCCTTCCAGTCTGGCTTCAGGCCCGGTTACAGCACTGAAACCGCTTTGGTCGCATTGACCGATGATCTCTGGAGAGCCAGAGATGGAGGCCACGCGTCCATCCTGGTTCTCCTTGACCTCTCAGCGGCTTTCGATACCATCGACCATGGTATCCTTCTGCGACGACTGCGGGAGGTGGGGGTGGGCGGCACTGTTTTACAGTGGTTCTCCTCCTACCTCTCGGACAGGTCGCAGTCGGTGTTGGTGGGGAGGGAGAGATCATCCCCGAGGCCCCTAACCTATGGGGTGCCGCAGGGCTCGGTTCTGTCCCCCCTGCTATTTAACATATACATGAAACCGCTGGGCGAGATCATTCGGAGGCACGGGATTAAGTACCACCAATATGCGGATGATACGCAGTTGTATCTGTCCGCCCCGTGCCAACTCAATGAAGCGGTGGACGTGATGAACCGGGGCCTTGAGGCTGTTAAAGACTGGATGAGAGCTAACAAACTGGTGCTCAACCCGGAAAAGACCGAGTGGCTGTTGTGTTTTCCTCCCAAAAATTCGGCTAGCGTTCCATCAATCAGGCTGGGGGGACAAAACTTATACCCCTCAGACAGGGTCCGCAACTTGGGAGTCCTCCTGGACCCACAGCTGAGTTTCGACCATCACTTGTCAGCTGTGACCAGGGGGGCATTTGCCCAGGTTCGCCTGGTGCGCCAGTTGCGGCCCTACCTGAACCGGGAGGCTCTCACAACAGTCACTCGAGCCCTTGTGATCTCTAGGCTGGAATACTGCAATGTGCTCTACATGGGGCTGCCCTTGAAGAGCATCCGACGACTTCAGCTAGTTCAGAACGCGGCCGCGCGAGTGATCATGGGCGCACCACGGTTCGCCCATATAACACCGATCCTCCGTGAGCTGCGCTGGCTACCTGTCGATCGTCGGGTGCACTTCAAGGTTTTACTTACCACCTATAAAGCGCTCCATGGTAGTGGATCTGGCTATCTGAGAGACCGCCTCCTGCCAATTACCTCCCTGCGTCCCATCAGATCGCACAGAGTAGGCCTCCTCCGAATTCCATCCGCCAGTCAGTGCCGACTGGCGACTACGCGGAGGAGAGCCTTCTCAGTTGCAGCTCCGACACTATGGAACAACCTCCCCGTGGAGATCCGTACCCTCACCACCGTCCAGGCCTTCCGCACAGCCCTCAAGAACTGGCTATCCCGTCAGGCCTGGGGATAGGATTACTCTCACCCCGCCCGAATGTTGAGTGAATGGTGTGTTTTTATGGTTAATTTCTTTTATTCACGTTTCTTTTTCTTTTTAAGTCTTGTCTTGCACTCCCTTCCCTCCATTGTTGTAAGCCGTCCTGAGTCCCCTCAGGGAAAAGGGCGGCATATAAATGTTTAATAAAATCCTAAAAAATCCTAAATCCTAAATTCATATCATAGAAGCCAGAATAATGTATGCCCAAAATTGGAAAAACAATGAACTACCAAAGGAAGATGAGGTGATAAGACAAACTTTAGAGTGTGCGGAGATGGACAAACTGATGAAAGTAATACAAGGAAAGGAGGAATCGGAATATTATTTAATATGGAATAAATGGTATAATTTGTTAGAGGACAGAAACAAGAAGTTGGGAAACATGAAATAGAGATGTTGTAGAAGTGTTACGATATAGTGATAAGATATAGTTAAGATCGGTTAATATATAGTAGATAAACAATAACAAGTAGATAATGTACAATATATGTAAAGTGATATTCTGATACAAACAGAATAAGTATGGAATAGTATATGCAAATAAGTAAAGAACAAGGGGACCACAAATGTAAGATATGAATGTATAGGGGGGTGGGGGGACACCAATTGTAAAGACATATCGATATGGAACTGCTATATAATGGAATTTTCTTTTCTTTGTTCCTTTGTTGTTTTAATCTATGTCTTGTTCCATTTATGTGTTTAAAATAAAAAATAATGATTAAAAAAGAAAGTCATGATTTCTACATCAGGACATTCATTCTGTCCTTTGCCCCCCACAAATGCTTCTCCCCTTACGATTCCCTAGAATTATACTAAAGTTGGTGGATGAAAAATGACAGACACGCTGTGATTGTAATTGTTATTGTTGCCAAATGAAGTAGAGGTCAAATAAATCAATTATTCCATTTCAAAGCAAAAAATAAAGTCATGATATTGCTATTCTATAAAGCTAAGTCCAACAGTTTGGTTACTATAGAATTCTCCTCCATAAGAAGACATTTGGTGAAATGACCCCCATTTTCTCTGCCTATAATTGGTTGGAAAATTGCCAGATATCCTTTGTCCCTTTTCTTCCTGTCCAGACTAGACTTTGCATACTGAAATGTACATAGCCTAGGGACACTTTGTAGTAAAGCTTATATTTGAATAAGATGGATACAAAATGTGCGCCCAGAACAAGTTTGGTAAGAAAATGCACGTGGATTTTATTCTACTTACTTCCTAAAATAAATCACAGAATGGTATAGGCTTATGTCTAAGTTCACCCAAATTTAAAACAGAACATATGATCCAGACCTTCAGTTTACTGAAACTACAACATCTTCTTGGAATAGATATGTAATATGACAATATTAAATCTAAGGGAGAACCTCTCTCATAAATTTTACAACTGCGCTTTCTCCTTCATGCTTTCTAGTGGGGATAACATGAATTTTGTTCATTCTTCTGCTTCCTTCTGCTTATACTTTATTTACTTATTTTTTGTTTAACTATGCATATACATTATTTTTATATCTTTTGTATGATTAAGAATATTTAATATAACATAATAACAGAGTTGGAAGCGACCTTGGAGGTCTTCTAATCCAACCCCCTGCTTAGGCAGGAAACCCTACACTACTTCAGACAAATGGTTATCTGACATCTTCTTAAAAACTTCCAGTGTTGGAGCATCAAAACCTCTGGAGGCAAGTTGGTGTTCCACTGATTAATTATTTTAACTGTCAGGAAATGTCTCCCTAATTCTAAGTTGCTTCTGTCCTTGATTAGTTTCCACCCATTCTTGTCCTACCCTCAGGTGCTCTGGGAAATAGCTTTGTTCCCTCTTCTTTGTGGCAGCTCCTGAGATATTGGAACACTGCTATCATGTCTCCCCTAGTCCTTCTTTTCATTAAACTAGACATACCCAGTTCCTGCAACTGTTCTTCATATGTTTTAGCCTCCAGTCCCCTAATCATCTTTGTTGCTCTTCTCTGTACTCTTTCTAGAGTCTCCACATCCTTTTTACATTGTGGTGACCAAAACTGATAATGCATGAGGTCAAGCTAGCTGAATCAAAGTCTGTCCCTACTGAAGAGAAAAGTAAGTGATTCACCTCTGATGAGAGGTTTTCAGGTGTTGGAAAAATCTTAGATTTCAGAAACAGAAGTCAGTGACCTGCACTGGATGACCTGTATAATTCTATGCAAACATTTTGAACTTTTGTTTTCCTTTTATCTGAGAGCACCTATGCAGACTGCAAACAGTTAAAAAACCTTGTTAGTCAGCTAGGCATTTATGCAAGTTTGAATAGGAGCTGGCAGGGATTAGAAGGGGGCAGACAAACCTTCCATTTCACTCCCACCTCATTCCCCCATTTCCTCATTTAGAATTGCTCTGCCCATCACTGCACTTCTTATTATACACATTTAATGTTTTATTGTATTTAAACTGTTTTGTGCATCACATTGGCTGGAAAAACAACCATAAAATCTGACAAAAAGTAAGAAAGAATGAATGAGTGACTGAATGAATGAATGGATAAGCGTATAAGGAGCTCAAGAAGCAAAGAAAGTTAAACAACAACAACAAATGATTCCTCCTCTTCCTGCTGTTTCACTGATAGCTATTAATGTGTTTTAAAGTCTTCCACATTGGCCTTGAGAAATCAGTTATCCTGCTCCTTGTCTCAGCAGAAAAACCCACAGGGGCTATTCACAGCAATCTAAGTTAATAAGCTGTAAACTATTTTTTTTCCAAAAAAAAAGAAAAAAGAAAAACCAACTCTATCCTGCCCCAAATCTTTAATAAATAAATTCCATCACTTTTAGAGGAGCGAAGGAATGCTGGCTAACAAAGCTAGCATGTTGTTATTGAGGAAAAGGCATATCCCTTAGGGAAGCAGAGCAGGGATATCTGGGAAAGTGTGTGTGTTTTGTATGTAATGTATGCATGCATTACCCATTAAAAGAGTTGCGGGATTAAATTGCATGGCTGTGGGCATGAGCATGACTTTCTTGACACCCATCCCCAGAATGTTTTTGTGCAGGATAAATGTCATGATTCAGCTTGCAGTGATTCAGAGACTCTGTTCTTCCTCTCTTGGCCACTCTGGCTCACTTGATCATCCACCCTTTCTTCCAGAAAGTAATGATGGGCCTTGTTGTTGTTATAGGAATTCTTGTGTTTTGTTTTTATAGAAATATGTCTTTTATCTGTCAGAGGTAAAGGTAAAGGTTCCCCTTGCACATATGTGCTAGTTGTTCCTGACTCTAGGCAGGCGGTGCTCATCTCTATTTCAAAGCCGGAGAGCCAGCGCTGTCTGAAGACGTCTCCATGATCATGTGGCCAGCATGACTAAACACCAAAGACGCACAGAACGCTATTACCTTTCCACCAAAGGTGGTTCCTATTTTTCTAGCACTTTCGAACTGCTAGGTTGGCAGAAGCTGGGACAAGTAATGGGAGCTCACTCCATTATGTGACACTAGGGATTCAAACTGCCGAACTGCCAACCTTTCTGATCGACAAGCTCAGTCTCTTAACCACTGAGCCACCACATCCCTTTTAGAGGTAAGGAGACCCAATTTTAATCTAAAGATTAAAAAAAAGGGAGACCAGAGACATTCTTGAAAGTGTAAAGAAATGGCTTGCATGTATAAGAACAGGCAGGGCTACAATCAGCTCATCACATCCTCCATGTGGGTCCCAGTGATCATCAGTGTAGATGCCCCTGTGCAATATCTTGTTTTCTAGATAGCCCCACAATAAAAGTCTTGCGGGATCAGTTTTGCTGAAAGAAAGTAACTGGTTCAAAGTCTCCATTAACTAAGCATTGGTTTGAAACTGCATCTCCCCAGACTCCATGTAGAATCATTTTCGACAAAGTAAATTCCTAATGAAAATGCCACCTGCTTGGCATTTAAGCTGATAGGAAAAGGTCTTATTTATTGAGGTGGGATGTCTCCATGCACCCTGGCATAAAGATGCTGTGGCAATATCTTTCCCCTCATAATCTTATCTTGTTATTATCTCCAGCCTGTGAGTCAGACCACGTGAAGTCATTCTTAGCTGTCCTGGGACTAATGTATTATTTTCCTCTATATTCTGGCTTGATCCAGGACAAAACTCTAAACTCTTATAGGCTTCGTCTCACCCATTACTTTGGAGTATAGCCAGGGAGTGACGTGAAACAGTTTCAAGAAGGGCAGAATAGAGATTTGCAATAGGGCATCAAATTTCATGCAAGTCCAGATTTTGAGGATGGCATGTTCATTCAGTAGCAGAGAAAGCCCCTCTCCCCCCACCCCCAAAAAAGCAAGAAACAAGGCAAGAGCTGGCTTTGAGGTCTGAAAAAAATGATTTGGAAACACCCTCTAGGGAAATCTAAAGGATCATCTGTTTCTGCTGCAAATCTATTTGCAAACAAATTCTCAAGAAGTATCTCCCACACACCAAAAGGACTAAACCTTAGTTTTATTCTAGATTAGTGATGGCGAACCTATGGCACGCATGCCACAGGTGGCACACAGGGCCCTCTCTGTAGGCATATGAGCAATCGCCCCAGCTCAGATCCACTACAAATGTACATGTACCTTCCGCCACAATCTGGTTTTTGGATCTCTGTCAAGTATGCATGGGGGATGCGGTGCATACAGGAGATGCATGCACATGCACAGGGGGATGCACGTGTGGGGGTTACACTCACATGCAAGGGATGAGGGATGTGGGGGGGTTGTGGGTCACACCAGTGTGCATGGGGTGTGCATGCAGGGTGCATGCACACATGTGGATAAGTGGGGGAGCACAGGGGGCTCTCACACAAAGGGGTGCACACATTGCATTATGGGTGCGCTGCGGGCCTGCTACCATGAGCATGTGCATGCTTTCGGCCACGGGAAACAAAAATGTTAGCCATCACTGTCCTATATCTTCTCCTTGATCAGGAAAACAGGTAGGATATAACTGTGTTGATCTAACCTGAAATGTAATGCACTCTCTTAAATTTATTCACTCATGCCGATTCATGTTCCTGGATCATTCAGCTTTATATTTACCTGGAGTAGCACTTTTTCTTGACCTTTCTTTGAATATTATCACAGCAAAGTGGCCACATCAAGATACTTCCACATTGTTTTCAGTACATAATAGGGAAGGATCTTCAAAACAACAAAGCTATAATAGTCAGTGCCACAAATAACTATAGGAAGTGCTTCTACTTCTTATCATTGTTAGATTGTTATTCCATTATGCTAGTGTTTCTCTCTTTATGGAGGATAAAACTGTCAGTAGTTACTAGTCATGATCGTTATATTTATGGCCAAAATCAAAAGGCAATTTATCACTCAGCAGTAGGAGCAGGAGAACATGGGTAGGAGAACACTATTACAGCAGCTCCATCCATTGATCTGTGCAGGATTGATGAAGGAGGGTATAACACCACACTTATAGGTTCCTGTGCATGGTTAATAATTAGAGTAATGTAAATTCCTGACAATACTGATAATCTTATGCATAAAATAGATACTATGATATGTGTGAATGTACTTGGAGGGATCTATTTGATTGGGGCTACATACAGATACATGTAATTCATGTATTCACGCATGCAGTTTTCACCAATTGATGACAAGGAAAGGAGAAAATTCACCCATTCATTTCCACATCCATTTCCCCAGATCCATGGTTTTCAGCCATTGCATGCCTCAGGGTTGGCAACAGAAGAGGAAAAAGGAGTCTTATCCTTCACTTCCAAACAATCTTGAGGAGTATCATTGGAAAAACCTCAGGGAAGAGTCAACCAGCAGGATTGCCGTGCTCTTTTTGGAGGAAAGCAGAATGTAAATTCAACCAAATGGCATTGGGAACATACTATTTTGCATGACTTTAATCTCCCTCATGATGCCCAATGATGGATACCCAAAAAGTATTTAACTCTCTCCTTGTTTTATTTAAAACATATTGCTGTGAGTGACATTTGGACCACCCAACTAAGCAAGTGTTGATTTGGAGAGGTTTACAAAATGAGTAAACACTACAAATTATTCATTTTATTCACATAAGAGCTGCGATGGCGCAGTGCTTAGAATGCAGTACTACAGGCAACTTCTGCTGATTGTCAGCTGCCTGCAGTTCGGCAGTTTGATTCTCACTGGCTCAAGGTTGACTCAGCCTTCCATCCTTCTGGTGGGTAAAATGAGAACCCAGATTGTTGGGGGCAATATGCTGACTCTGTAAACTTCTAAGGGAGAGCTGGAAAGCACTGTGAAGTGGTATATAAGTCTAGGTGCTATTGCTATTTTATTTTTTATTTCATGTTTTCATTTTGTACATCGCACCATCACGTATAAATCCTGAGAAATATTACAAGGCAGGAAAGAATTCACAATGCTATCCCCCACTCTCAATATCCCGCAGTGAAATACCCAGTGAAAAAACCTCATGGCTACTAAGCCAATTCTAAAGTGAGACCCTGTGAATTTACCTATCACCATAATTACCATATTTGTATATCTCTCAATTGGAGCAGAACAATCCCATGTTTTTATTACACAACAACCACTAAGGATCACACTTGCAAGGCAGTCAGTGGCTGACAATGACATTCATATTTCCCTTCAATCATGAAGAGCACAACTTAGGTTGAGAGTAGGTCCCTCCGTCCTCCTTCTCTCTTCTTCCCATTTCAGCTAACTCAGCTTGCAGAATTTTGAAGGCAATCTCACATCTTGAGGGAATGATTTTTTTTTTAAAAAAAATCATTAAATTTAAAAAGAAAAGTACCTGGATATAATAAATGGGATGCAAAGTCTATGTTGGTGCTAGTATTTAAAAACAAGCATGGTGGTAGGAATAGAAAAGGATGATAATGTGAAAAGGGAAACAACGTTCCCCACCATTCTTTTATAGAAAGGTTTTATTTTAAAATAGTTCCATAATAGTCATGACTTCTCAAGATCTGACGTCTTGAAACACATTTAGATTGATGCAACCAGAGCCTGGAGTTCTCTTGCTGAGTAAACAGTCAAGTGTTCTTAATAGGAACTGCAGTTTCTCGACATCTGTTGGGGAAAAGGGAATGGCGAAACAACAATTTAGATTGAGATTGGTTTTGTTAAATGCATTTAAATTCCAAGATTAGTGGTGTTTCTTCTTTTTCAATTAGCATTTACTTGCAGAAAGGTTACAGATGAAGGGGCTGAGCAAGAGATCTTCTGGGGAGGGTGAGTTCCCAGGGCAGTTCAGAAGGCACTAAAACTACACAAGGAGTACTGGCAGAGGACTTCAGCAAATTTAGTAACTTGTGTGCCTGAGCTGAACGGCTGAAAATGTGTGCAATGTGAAAAGTTCACTTCCTTTCTTTCTTTAAAAAAAAGAAAATAAACAGTTACCAAAAAGAAATCTCTTTTCCTTGCGAAACAAAACAGCAAACTGCTTGTCAAAGCAGTAAAATCTTCCTTTCCTGGGACAAGAATCATTTTTTTCTTATTCCAGATTCATATTGCTGCTCCATAGCTGCTCATTACTATTTGCTCCTCCTTTTCTGGATTAATATAGGAATATGTCTGAAGTTAATTTTGAAATCAGAGCATGCATTAATTCTGATACTTGAGACTTTCTTCGGTTCATTTGAATATTTTTCTTTCAAGGATGTGAAAAGTGAGATCCAAGGGCCACGTGTGGTTCTCCAACATCCATTTGGTGGGCTTCTAAGGCTTCTTTCTATGTCAATGGTTCCAACATCTAGGTCCACTTTTGCACTGAGAAGAATTGCAAAATATTTTAAGCCCTGAAGATGCTTAAACATCTTCTTTAAGCCCCCGAAAGTCTCATCTTTCACAAAGTACTTTCAATGAATGCATCAAATGGCAGCATATAATGGCTGTGGAGGACAAGCCATAAAATAACTAAAGTAGCTGAAAGGTCTGGCAAACTGCATTTACCCAATGCATCATTTCCATCATCATCACCACCACCACCACCACCACCATCATCATCATCATCATCATCATCATCATCATCATCATCATCATCATCATCATCTAATCAGCCACAACCCCAAGCTTTTGGATGGTGTACACTAGTGGTCCCCAACCTTCCAGGTACCATGGACCAGGTGCAGCAATGGTGGTGAATGAGTGGCAGGAAGGAGAGGATGGTTCCACACATGCACAAATAGAGATTCACGCACTCCCCTGCTGTTTGCAGGGCTTGGTTCCCAACAGGCCAGGATTCAGTACTGGGCAATGGACCAGTGGTTGGGGACCCCTGGTGTACAACACTTTTTTTTAGAATTTGAGTCAGTATTAACTCCTGGCATCTACCAGGGCGAGTCCATGAATGCTTAAGACCTACAGATAGCCATTCTGTCAATTTAGGCCTGAATAATTCATGCAAACCTCCCCTAAATCATTATTACTTTATTCTGCTGCTTCTTCCCCCTTTGAGGTGCTAAAGCATATCTCATAGTTTATCCAGATTTAAATATATGGCCTTTGGATCAGTCAATGTTCAAAGGATGTGTCCTTTTTTTCTTTATTGAAATGTAAGCTGCTCCTATGTTATTACAGAGCTGCTTATTAAATACCCTGGGCTACAGATAGCAGTTCTTCTCCTCTCCTTGGAAGGGATATAAAATGTATTGATAGACACCATTAAGGTCTCACCTATAAAATACTATAGGAAGGTGCAAAGTAAATTCTAAATTCTGCTAAATTTTCTAGCAGAAACCTCTTTTGATTGTTCTTTAACTTTGTTTGTTTATGTGAATATATGCATTACATAGAATGTAAAAGGGCATATACAAATTGAGGGAGGGTTTAATTATTTTGGAAATGGCCCTGGGGCTTCCATTAAAGAATAGTATATTAAACTGAATTACATTTGCAGATGGCTATTAGAAAGATAGGGATTTATTTTGTCCTCTCTTCTCTCTGCTTCATTCCCTTACCAATCTAAGCCTGGCATCTGAGGCAAAGAACATAACTAAAGAATGCCTTGTTTTCACTTTGCTGTCCTCCGTTTTTGTACCAGAATGTCAGAAAGTGCTGAGTTCTGTTAAATACCTCTATGGACACTTAAAACAAACTGAGATGGATTGCACTATTTATTGATCTCATTTATATTGTCTAGTAGTTTTCACACTGTTATTGTTAATCTGATGAAGTACAGACAAAGTGGAATGGAATGTTTAGGAACTGTGTACCTTATCACACACAAACCTGTTTAAAGGCCAATTTTAATTGGGAAGTGACTTGAATGAACCAGACATACTATCTGGTTTGAATGGCTATACAATTTCCAAAACCCAATTAGATGGAATAACAGGAACGGAATGTGAAAGTCTATAGCTTTCAGATCCCCATGCATTCACTTTATTTGTTGTCCTTTAAAAACATGTATTTATTTTGCTTTCAAACAGTTGCTACATTTTCTTTAACAGGCAGATAAGGAAATGTTTGTCGCTATTTTCATAGGAGTCTTCAGATATTCCTGTGAGCACCAGAGAAAGGACAAATTAAATTAAACCTACTGCCCTTTTATTATTTCTTTCAACTGTGAACAGTTTGAACAACTGCTGGAAACAGGAAATATTGAATGAGAGTTCAGCCTCTCAAAACAGTATTTAATTTTCAGAAAATAATTCATTCCAGGTACTTTAACTTATTGTTTATTAACCACTATATTTTTCCTTCCATAAGGACTTAATCTGGAAGTTTGTTCAATATTCTGTACACATACATGGAACTAACTGGTCTTTGACTAAACTGGTGACCCTTAGCACCATTGATAATGATAATAAGGGTAAGTCATAATGGGTGGAACCAAATAAATTCTAAGGACATTTACGCAAGCTTCAGAATATTATTCAGTCAAACAAGAATATTCTAAAACTTGTATAAGGGTCCTTAAGAACTTTTCTAAGTCTTGTTCAATAATGTTCAGAAACTTCTTGAATGTTTAAAATGAAGCTTTTCGGGGCTTCCCTCTCCCCTTTCCTCATCCTGTTTTATCATTTTCAGGGGAGGGGGGATCATATCTTTTGTATCATAAGTCTGAGAAGAGAGATTGTCTTATCAATGATTCTGTGAACTGTTTTGAAAGCTAAAAATATCCATCAGAGCCCAAATATGTTCTCACTCCTATGCTATCCAGTAATAAATTGTATATTTTCCAATTTTTATAGCTCATTGGAGTACCTCAAATGACATCACTCTAAAGCAGGGCTGGCTGTGGAATTCTAGGAGTTGAAGTCCACACATTTTCATGTTACCATAGTTGAGAAACTGCTGTAGAACCTTGTGGAAAATTGAAATGACAGTCATGGTTCCTATAATATAATGTTGAAGAGGTACCATACTGGGGCTTCTTCAGAACCAAAAATCTTAGGTTTCTAAATCCAAATTTGAATGAGAAGTGTTATTTTTTTGTTGGCAGCATAAAGTGCTGTACTATTCACTTAGTGTAAAAATGGACAATGTGTGAGATTTCAGAAAATGTTGAACTGCAACCTTCATTGGCCAATATGACCAATGGAAAAGAACTATGTGAATTTCAGTCTAAGAACATAGGGAAAGATAGAAGTTTAGGATGCTGATCGCCAGCCTTTCTTTCATCATGGAATTCAGAGCAGCCACTGGAAAATCAAACTGCTGCTTAGTTTCAGCCACTTAAGTCTTAGATCACTCCAAGAATGAACAACAACAATAACAAAAGGATAGTTGCAATTTTTTCAATAATTACAACAATTCTTCTAGTACAATGAGATAATAATTGAGAAGAAAGATAGCGGTGGCAAGAGATCTTGTTAAGATGAGAGATTCAAAGTCATTAGGAATTGCTTAAACTTTTGTTAATTTTGGTGAAGGATTTTTACACTTCTGATTGATATGAGAAAGATTTTATTGTATCGGGTGACATGAAGCTTAGCAGTTTTGAGAAAATAGTTGGGAGAGTTGATAGCATGTTTACAATCTTGGCCAATGGTTTGCCCTTTACAATTCTCTGAATTGCAAATCTCGGGTAAATTTGGAGAGGCTAACACATCAGCACATTTCCACTTTCAGACGAAGAGCAGCAGGTACATTTTGACACACATACAAATCAAACGTGTGCCTTTCATATCAGATGGGCAAAGCTTGATCATATGCTTTGCTAATCTAGTATGCCGAGTCTCCCGTTAATCACTTATGTTTTTTGGAATTTAAACAATCACACACACAAATGCCATGGCCATGCTTTGCTCTGGGAAATGTGTAAATGTGAAAATTATGTCAGGACAGATTGCAACTGCAAGTTGAAGAAACCCAAAATATGCTTATTGAAAAGCACGTGGGGGTGGGGCTTCTGAAAGGTTGTGAATGGATTAATAATGCTTTCCAGGGATGATGCTAAATTTATGAGTCATCAATTGTAGCATTTGTATTTCCCTTCAGAAAGTCCTTTATAAGAGTTGTCTCAGACAATTGCATCAGTATTAAGGATCCCACAGCATACATGGGAAAGCAAGCCTTAGGGTACTTTCATAAAACTACCACACTTGTTCTTCTTACCTTTCCTACAGATTTACATTCTGCACAGTACACTGCAGGCACTCGAACCTCTCAGGTTGCTGGACAGCAATTTAGTTACAATGAATAACCTTTAGATGGATGGATGGCTTATGTATCATCAACTCTTTGTAACCACATAGATAATTTTTTTCATGATGATCAGTGCCTAACCTAGCCTTTCAAAACTTCCAATGGTGCATTCATTGCCACTGTAATTGACTCTCTCTACCTTGTTTCTGGTCAACCTCTCTTTCCTTCCACCTTTTCTAGCATCAGAACCTTCTCAGAGAGCTAGCTTTTTATCTATGTGGGAATTAAAGAGCAGCTGGCTACTAGAGAGTCATCCTTCCCTCTCCAGAAATTTGGAAGGATAACGGAATGGCAATAAGACACAGTGGCCTCTTGGCTGCAAGAAGGAGATGGAAGCTCTCTGGAAATATGAGCAGGGATGATCTAGAAGTTCCCATCTTTGAGAAATTTCACATCTCACTGCTTTAGAGGAAACATCAAATAACTGCCTTTAAAGCATTTCCTCTGAAACAGGAACTGCTAAGAACTAATTGTAATATAATTGTAGCAGCAGATATATGCATTAAACCAATTGGAAAGTAGTGCATATTTTCCCTCTTTCCTTCCTTCATGCCATGCTTTTTAAATAATTGCCATAACAAAGAAAAAGCTAAACTAACTTTCTAACAGTAATAATTAAATGTTCTAAGTCAATTAATTAGATTCTCAAATAAAATAGAGTTTGATTCTGCTGCCCTGAGACTAAAGGCATTTACTTGGGGATAAGCACTTTTTCTGTTGTTCAAGGAAAGAATTTTAAAACTCCAGATAATAAAAGAGCATCTGCGCCCACAAGCATTTCTGACCAGTTGCCCTCTGGTTCCATTATATTTCTAAAATGAAGAATGAACATCGCGGCAGTGTTGGCTGAAGTCCAAGAGTTAATACCAGCCGTTTTTGTCACAACTCACTCATATCACCTGGTGCTCTTTAAAAAGTCAATTAGGGATTCCCTTAGTCATGAAAACCTTGCCTCTGGCCCCAGATCCATTTCTAGCTTTAATGCTATTACCCTGCCATTTTCCTTTATATAGAAAGGATCAATAGAAGACATGTGTGAGATGGGGGAGAGGGAGGGAGGAAAGAGAAGGACAGGGAGGGAGGGAGGGAGAGAGAGAGAGAGAGGGAGAGGGAGAGAGAGAAGGAGAGGGAGAGAGAGAGAGAGAGAGAGATTTCAAAGGATATGAGGGAAAATCCTACCGCATGCCTAAAAAAATTGGAAAGATTTATGGACTGAAAATACTATCCTTATTGGTCAGAGGTTTCCATCAGAGTCAGATGAGTAAAGCTTTTGGCAGAAAGCCCCTCACAAAATACACGGGGTGCTCTGTTACAAGGTACTATTTACATTATGATAAATCTTAAATAATCCAAAACTTATATAATACTTTCAATTGTGGGTATCATTTTTATTTTCTAGATGAAGCTGATACCTGCTTGCCTTGAATTTGGTGGACTTGAATTACTGGAACTGACTAGGTGATCCTTTATGTCTCAAAGGATTTTTTAAAAAATCTGTGACTGATATTGTCCTTTTATTTGATATTAATTTAAGCTATACACTAAGAGTTTGAATACATATTTGTGGATGTGTACAATTAATGTCAATGAACATAAATCATTGGGAATATAGTATATGCATCAACTATATTTCCTCTAGCTATTTGTTTAAGTGGCTTTTACTTAAAGAGCTGAGTAATTATATATCTGTTTTTATTGTTGCAATAAATATTTTACTATTGAACTCTATATTGATGACTTGAATGGATGTTGTTGAAGGAGCTGTATAATAGGATGAATCTAAGCATAATGAAGCATGTAGTGTGTATTTTGGCTGCCCTTTCTTTAAGCGGAGGTTTTTTTTTTGTACCTATGCTATGACTCTCTCATGATGATGTCGCAAGAAAGGAAGGTTGGAAACTGACTTACACACTCTTCCCCCTGTTTTCTCAGGCAAAGTGACTTAGAGAATGAAAAACATCTAACTAGTCATTGAGCTGTGAGCAGGCAGCAAACCTATAGATTAAAATCTATTCTCATCTCCTTTTCCAGTTTTAATTACATCTGACATTAGAAGAGCTTTAGAGAAAATCCTGGAACACTGGAGGAGCCACAGACATAGACACAAACACACAGACACACAAACACAATTTTGACTGCTTAAGTCCTATGGCATGGTTCTGGTAGTGATCCCTGGTTCTGCAAATGTTTTTAAATAATTAGATAAAAGTGAAGATGTTTCAGAGTCAATGCTCTGAAGACAAATCAAATCCAACTCTTTGAATGCAAACCCCTGCAGACCACATGTAGTAGAATCTCTCCTCATTATTGTCATCTTGGAGACTAGTTGAGTAATGATTCACCCTATTTTCCTTTTAGTTTCTAGACACTAGATGGCAATGAAGAGAACCATGAAAAAACGAAGGAGCCAGTTTTACTCACTGCCCAAATAATCTCTTCTCACTAAGCTTTTATGGTCCTGTCAAGCCGCTAGACACAAAGTAGATTCCAATATCTGTTAAAATCAGTCAATATAGGACATGTTGCTGCTCCACTAGTAATAAGGCTTGTGGTTCCATAGAGGACTTCAACAAATAATTTTTCACCTGCTTTTTGTTTTTGAAAAAATTTTTTTTTATTGTTGGTGATTATTTTGGATTTCTGAAAAAAACCAGAAATGATCAGAAAATATCACAAAGATTTATAAGACTATTAACAAAAAGGAGATTGCTTCAGGCACATTACAGACCATGTCTCATCACAAATAATTCCTAATATATTTTCACCTACAAATCCATGTGTTTTACAAATCCTTATCATTTATTGATTTAGGGGGGGAAAGAGAGCCAGTGTAGAATAACAGGTGAAGTGTCGTACCTCAACCGGAAGGATCTAAATCAAAGCTTTCACTTGATCGCTGTCATCCAATTAGCTGGATTTTTGGTTCCACCACAAAACCACGTTCGACTAAAGGGCGCTCGATGAAACCGCATAGCTGACGTCATCACAGCGCGGAGAAAAAAGCACGCTGTAAACGCTGAACCTAAAATTAACCCCTAACCCTAAACCTAACCCTAAACCTAACCCTAAACCTAACCCTAAACCTAACCCTAAACCTAACCCTTAACCTAACCCTAAACCTAACCCTAACCCTTAACCTAACCCTAACCCTAACCCTTAACCTAACCCTAAACCTAACCCTAAACCTAACCCTTACCTTAACTTGAATTGGCTTGCTTTCAAAGCGCTATTTAAAGCGCCCTTCTTTCTCCGCGCTTGCTGTTGTCGCCCTGTTGATGACGTCAGCGATGCAGTTTCGTCGAGCGCACTTTAGTCGTGTGCGATTTTGTCGTGCCACAGGATTTTTAGCTAAACATTATTGGTTTCCGGGGTTGTCATTTTTAGAGAACCCTAAGTACTTTCTAGACAGGAGAGTCATCATCATCTTTAGCAGCAGCAGCAATGACAACAACTGCAGTAACAGAAAGGAACTCATCTTGTGATGTAATGGTCCAGTCACCCAATCAACAACCAACAAAGAAGAGATGGAGAAACCTTACATTCAAATGCTATAATGTTATGGTGTGTGTGTGTGTGTGTGTGTGTGTGTTCAATCATTCTTCAACAGCTACTCTATTATTACTCTCTTCTCTAGAATGGTTCTTATAAGGTGCATTTTATTTTCTTCACGGAAATTTATTTTAAAAATTCCTTGGAGTTCCAGATCCCATGGTATATGTTCACTGTGTGTGTAAGAAATAAATCCTAAATACATTTCCCTCTATCTTTAATCACATACCATCCTTCACAAAAAAAGGGAAGGACACAAAGAAACTTGCCAGTGAAATATGTGCCTGCTAGCTGGAAGATTCAATATCATTCTTCCTCCCAAATCTGTATCTAAACTGAATATACAAGCATAGTCATCATGCAGCTATCATACATCTTGAACTGTCTTCCCTGAAATGATTAATATACAGTGGTTGTATTAGGAGGCTTTTTATGATTTTTTTATTGGAGCATTAAGCTCTGATTTTGGTATTTCTGCATTTTTCCCACCCTCTCATAAATAATAAAAAATGTTCATATTTCTAAGCATTTTCATATTCTACCATACTCAAATGCTACTTTGGGTGTTACTCAAAACAATCTCATCTTCTATAAATTTGTCACCTGATCAGCACACAAACTGAACACTGCAAGTTTCTTGCTATAGTTCATTTCATCTATATTTTTACTTACATTGATATTTCACAGAGGAGAAGTATCAGTATTCTGATACCAAATGCATTTGCTTGGAAATAAATCATTTATTTCCGTCATCCAATGAAATATCATCCAATATCAGTTCTAGTGGATGACAGCATAAAATTGTCAAGCTGTTAAGAGATTTGAAGCTAGGAACAAAATACTATTTAATTTCTTTTGTCTAATTTGCAGTTCTCAGAACTAAAACTGATTCTAGCAAAATATAGACTTTTTTAAAATCTGAGAGAGAATATCCAAACATTTCCATCTCCCCAAAAAATTCATCATCTTTATCATCATTGAAGACTTAGTTGTTCTAGCCTTATAAAGAATGACCAAGGCTAAGTCTTGTTGACAAATCTGGGCTGAATTTAATCCTTCAGTTGTTGAGTTCTGCCACCTCCATGTCCTCCTGGCTGATCAAGACTCCCTATGATGTGACTTGTAGCTGGGTCTAAGCAGTGGCATATATATAACTGCCTAATATGTAATACAGCACAGGTTCTAATCCCAGTAAGGGTATGGCTAGCTGATGAGCGCTAAATAGCTTGAAATAGATCTATACTAGTCTCCCTTTATTTATTTATCAGCACAAATACAACATATACATACATACATACATACATACATACATACATACATACATACATATATATATATATATATATATATATATATATATACATACATACACATACATACATACACACACACACACACACATATATATATTGTTTTGACATGAAGGAAACAGTTGTCCATATTTTCGCCATCAAGGGATCCTTTTTGTGGAAAGTTGTTGAGAAGGAACCTGGAGCATTCAAAGGACCCTGGAGAAAGAAGATTTTTCTGGACCTGTTAGGGTTGGATGCCAGATCTGGATATTGTGCCAAATTGGTATAGTTGTATTTGTGGGAAATCTCTGGCAGGCTCATCAATAAAAATGAGGATTCTCTTTCATCAAAACACAATTACGAATTAAATTAGTCTGCATTTACCTTTATGGATCTTCATATGATCCTATTTCCTGTAGACAATATTCAATATTTAAGATATTATCTTTGGTAGTCTTTTGGAAGTGTTTGCAACTACCTTCTTGCTTTGTTTTGGCTTCCCAATCTGTGGAATTAGGAATGTTAAAATCCAATCAAACTAGTCAAATGTGAGGGCATGTTAGTTTAACTAAGAGTAGTCAAGGAATGCTCACCATGGCTCCTCATCACACTGGAGGTTGCTATCAACTGTGGCACTACCTCTATTCTTCAATGTTTCCATTAGAAATTTGGATGAAGATATGAGATAAATTCTTATAAAACTTTTATACAAAGTATCACTGAGAAGGCTAATATGATGGAAAGCAAAAACAAAATTCAAGATGGGTAGAAGATTTAAAAAATAAAGGTCTAAATTACAATTTCAGTACTTGCCTTGGTAATAGCATTTATTGAAAAATAATACAAAAATGCTTTTTGTAACTTCAATTCAGTCATGGTTAATGCAGCCATGCAGTATTGCAGGCTAATTCAACTAACTTCCAGGAGTTCGATCCTCACTGGCTCAAGATTGACTCAGCCTTCCATCCTTCTGAGGTCAGGAAAATGAGGACCCAGATTGTTGAAGGCAATATGCTGAGAGAGGGTTGTAAAGCACTATGAAGTGGTATATAACTCTAAGTGCTATAATTAGTTATTACTTTTCCTAGGGCTGAGAGAAAAAGTGACAGGCTTAGAAGGTCCCCATCCAGCTGACTTCATGTCAGTAGAACTAAAACTCACAGTCTCCTGTCTTAAGCACTGCCCTAAACTGGTTTTCAAAAAGATAGTAGTAGTCTTCAGATGAAATATTATTCAAAAGTGTTATGTGGCTACAAAAATGAAAATTTAGACTGCAGCAGCAGATTTGTAATTAGCATATACTGTAGCAGGAAGCAATCATCCCATTCTGTTCTGTTGGCACTCAATCCAGACAAGACTGAGTGGCTTCTGATGTTCCCTCCCAAAGATTGTCCAACTGTTCCATCTCTCAGGCTTGGGGGCGAAATTATACGCCCCTCAGAGAGGGTTCGCAATTTGGGAGTCCTCCTGGACACACAGCTGACTCTAGAACACCATCTGTCAGCTGTGACCAGGGGGACCTTTGCCCAGGTCCGCCTGGTGCACCAATTGCGACCGTACCTGGATCGGGAGGCCCTTCAGACAGTCACTCACGCCCTTGTGACCTCAAGACTGGATTATTGTAATGCACTCTACATGGGGCTGCCCTTGAAGAGTGTTCAAAGAATCCAATTAGTCCAGAATGCAGCCACGCGAGCGATTGTGGGTGCACCAAGGTACACCCACATTACACCTATCCTCCACGAGCTGCACTGGCTACCTATTAGTCTCCGAATCCACTTCAAGGTGCTGGTCGCTACCTATAAAGCCCTACATGGCATCGGACCTGGGTACCTGGGAGACCGCCTCCTGCCGATTACCTCTCTCAGACCAATTAGATCGCACAGGTTGGGTCTCCTCCAGATTCCATCTGCCAACCAATGTCAGCTGGCGACTCCCCGGGGGAGGGTCTTCTCTGTTGCAGCTCCGGCCCTCTGGAACGAGCTCCGTGTTGAGATCCGGACCCTTACTACCCTCCCAGACTTCTGCAAAGCCACCAAGTCCTGGCTGTTTCAGCAGGCTGGGGGGAGCTGAGAAGCATCTACCTCCACGGAAATTGTGAATGTTGGTTTTGTTTTTAATATGTTGTCTTTGTCTCGTTCCCCCCTTTCCCTTGTCTTTTGTGAGTTGCCCGGAGTCCTCCGGGAGTGGGCGGCATACAAGACAAACAAACAAACAAACAAACAAACAAACAAATAAACAAATAAATAAATAAATAAAATTCTACTTTGGTCAGAGCCTACTTTGAGTATGGAGTGGAATTCTTGACACCACACTTAAGCAGGTTCAGAGAAATAGGAATAGGTTCAGAAAAGGGAAATATAGATTAATTTATCCTATAATCTAAGATCTAGGAAGAGAGACTGAAGAACCTGTGTATTTAACCATAGGGAAAAGAGTACTGAGAAGAGGTATGACAGTACTCTTCAAATACCTGAAAGGATATCACATGGAAATTCAAGATTTGTCCTATCATTCTAGAGTATTCTAGAGTGTCAAACTCAATTATGTCACAGGCCAGATAGTGACGTATCACAAAGTTTTTGCCTTGGAGCCTGGGTGGGCATGGCCTGCTCGTGACATATCTGACCTTTGGCTGCCAATTTGACAGACCTGTGCGTGTAGACCTCAAAGTAATAGATTTATGTTATAGGATAGAATATTCCAAGGATTGTATAAAACTACGAAACCCCTAAGAGCGGTTCAGCTTTGGAACCAATCACCCAGAGAGATGGTTCCTCGTCATTGTACTGACTGATGTGCAATATTTATAAACAAAATATCCACATATTTTTAACTTCAGTTCCTTAATCAATTCCCCCCCCCCTTAAGTTTAAATGTTTAAATTTGCCTTGCTGCATAATATGTGATATATATAAAAACTATTGAATTTACTCAAAGTTCTATGGTGAACATATGCTGTTAATTTTGTCATTGCTGCATATTTTTCAAGTTTAAATTTTCAGTCTGATATCATTAGTAATATATCTCTTTTCCAATGTTGGATGAATCTTCAGTTGTGGTTTCTCTCATTTTCTTGTTTTTCCATTTAAATTTCGTTTAAGTGAAAAATATCAGTTTGTTTCTGTATCCATAACAGTTTTGCTATAGTTTCTAAGAGTCTAAACAATGTGCTGGATATCTGGAAAGGAATTTTTGACCCTGAAGAAGGTTGACCTTCATTCCAGCTATATTTATAGTGATTTATACATATTTTTAGGTTTTCATTTAGCATATATTAAAAGCAAACTAAATACTATGCTTAAAATGTGAAATAGTCTTGATACATTACTATAATTGATTGTGCATTCTTTACACAAGCGAGGGGGGGGGCAAACTGACCACCTTGGAAAAATAATAATAATCACAATCTGATACCACTAGGGTTTTGGTGCAACTAACTTGATCAGCATAGATTATTAATTATGGTATTGCTCTTACAATTCAGTTTAATCAGCTAAGAATATCATGACATTCACGAAGTGGACTATATAATTTCATTTATCTTTGTCATGTAGGAATAGGGATAACAATGAATTACAAATTACTGGAACTATAAAGGCACAATTAAAAAGTGATAAATATCAAGAGATAGGGTACATTTTCAAATCAAAGTCACAAGTGCAATCCTTGTCATCAACTTTAACTCACGAGTTAATTCTTCCCTTGATGTACCGATGTAACTCCCATTAAAATTAATGGGAACTATCCTTGCCTATTCAAAGAATACAGAGACCCCCTTAGTGTGTATATTCTTCAAATAATAAGAATTAGCTCATAATGGAAATTATTTGCACATTAATATTCCATTTATCTTGTAAATGTTCCATTTTGGTGATTTCCGATGCAATTATTTGCTCTAGATTCTAGTAGACTTTATATATTTCTAAAGAGAATTTTATTTTATTCACTGTAATACTACAATCATAATTTAGCAATAGTAACTAGCAACTATATAGCTTTCTATATACAAAATGCAATACAATATTAGTATTAGTGTTCAAAAGAAATTTAGTGAAGAACATGTATGAATCCAGTGGAAAGCCATTCTGTTAATGCAACAAATTAAATCCATTTCTTCTTTTTTCTGTCCATTCCTTTAGCATTCATTCACTGTCCCTGTCCCAGAGGCAACTGATTCTTTTTTATTCTCCTTAAGTCGATTGCTTCTCTTTTCTCCTCTCTCTTTCACTTTCTGCCTTTTCCTCCTCAAGACATACAGAGAGGCAACAATATTCAGGTATTATATTACTTTAATAATATAATCAGATATTATATTTCTTTAATTATTTCTAAATTAGGGCTTGTGCTGGATCAAAGTAAGAGGAAGTTATCCCAAAAGTGCTTTTTCAAGAGGCAACTGGACTTTCCTGTTTTTCTTTGAAGATGTTTGCTTCTTATCCAAGAAGCTTCCTCAGCTCTGATTGGATGGTTGGGAATTGAAGGATGTATACTTCTTGCAGATAGCTGGTCATTTGCATTCTATTAGAGTGTAGTTGAGACACCTGAAGGTTTATCTTGTCCTCAGGGTCACCTGAGTAGTGTAAATAGGCATGGAGCCTTCTTGGAACTGTTGAAAGGACTGTGCTGTAAGACTGGAGATAGATGAGAGAGGGCTTTTCAATTTTGACATAGATGGCCCCTTTGACACCTCTTTCAAACCAACAGCCATTTCTATCCAAAATGTAGACTTTGCTGTCTTTGAAAGAGTGGCCTGTGTCTTTTAAATGCAGATGGAGTGCTGAATTTTGTCCTGATGGGTTTGTTCTTCTATGTTGTGCCATGAATTTATGAAGTGGTTGTTTAATTTCTCCAATGTACAGATCTGCACATGACTCACTGCATTGTACTGTATATAACACATTGCTCAGTTGATATCTGGGTGTTTTATCCTTGGGGTGGACAAGATTTGGCTTTATTGTGTTCTTGGGTTTGAAGTGTGCACATATGTTGTGTTGACTGAAGATCCTCCTGAGCTTTTCCAATATTCAAATGAATGCAAATGACCAGCTCTCTGCAAAGAGTATAAATCTTTCCATTCCCTGGAATGCAGTCAGAACTGAAAAAACTTCTTGGCTGAGAAGCAAAACACCTTAAAAGAAAAACAATAAAGTCCAGTTGCTTCTTGAAAAAACACCTTTGGGACAACTATTACCTGAATGACTGAGAATCTCCATAGACATAAGGGGAGGATAGGTATCTTCTGTCATGGTCAAACTAACTTCCAGTGGTAGATGAACTTTTTGCTAGTAAGTGAACTTTTTGCTAGTCAGCTAACTAAGGTATGTAGGAAGCACATCACAATAATAATGGGAGATTTTAACTACTCTGACATCAACTGGGAAACAAACTCTGCACCAAGTGGAAGATCCAACAGGTTCCTAACAAACCTAGCAGAAAACTTTGTTTCCCCAAAAGTAGAGAAGGGAACAAGGGGATCAGCCATATTGGACTTAATTCTCACCAACAGAGAGGAAATGATAGAAGGTGTTGAAGTCACAGGAACCCTGGGGGCAAGTGACCATGCAATATTGGAATTCAACATTATGCAAACACAAGTAGTAGAATAAAGTCAAACTAGAGTCTTGGACTTTAAGAGAGCTAATTTCAATAAACTTAGAGAGAGCTTGGAAAAAAATTCCATGATGAGAATCCTCAAGGGAAAAACACCTCAAGAAGCTTGGGAAATTTTGAAAAATGAGATTACAAAAGCCCAGTCTAGCACAATACCAATGAAGAAGAAAAATAACAGCTCCCAAAAGAAACCAGTATGGCTGCATAAAGAACTCTCTGACAAATTGAAAGGCAAAAAAGATAAATATAAAAAGTGGAAAGAGGGAGACATAACTAAGGCAGAATATCAGCAAATAGCCCAAGCCTGTAAAGATGAAGTGAGGAAAGTTAAGGCTCACAATGAAGAAAGGCTTGCCACAAAAGTAAAAAAATAACAAAAACAGCTTCTTCCAACATGTTAAAAACAAGAAAAAGGTTAAGGAAACAATTGGTCCATTGCTGGAAGAAAGTGGCAAGAAGGTGACAAGCAACAGGGAGAAAACAGAACTATTTAACTCATGTTTTGCAACTGTCTTTACACAAAGGGATAAAACAGTTCAACCTATCAAAAACAGCACCACAAAAATCAGATTAGGAACACAAATTGAAATAGGGAAGAAAACAGTAAGTGAGCATCTGTCTACCCTAGATGAGTTCAAATCACCAGGACCAGATGGATTACACCTCAGGGTTCTGAAGGAACTGGCAGGCGAGATCTCAGAACCACTGAATTATATCTTTCAGAGATCCTGGAATACCAGGGAACTACAGAGGACTGGAAAAGAGCTGATGTGGTTCCCATCTTCAAAAAAGGAAAAAAAATAGATCCAGGAAACTACAGACCTGTCAGCCTGACCTCAATACCAGGAAAGATTCTGGAAAAAATAATCAAGCAACGAATTAGTGAACACCTAGAAGCAAACAAAGTAATAGCCAAAAGCCAACATGGGTTTATCAAAAACAGATCATGCCAGACTAATCTTATTGAATTATTTGATGATGTGAAAAAATTAGTGGACCAGAGAAATGCCATCGATATAGTTTACTTGGACTTCAGTAAGGCATTTGATAAGGTAGACCATAACCTACTACTAGATAAAGTAGGAGGATGTGGGTTAGACAGCATCACCACCAGATGGATTTGTAACTGGCTGATCAACTACACTCAATGTGTAGTCCTCAATGGAACTGCATCTACATGGAGGGAAGTATGCAGTGGAGTACCCCAAGGCTCTGTTTTAGGCCCAGTACTCTTCAACATCTTTATCAATGATTTGGATGAGGGAATAAATGGGGAACTCATCAAATTTGCAATTGACACCAAGCTGGCAGGAATAGCCAACACTCCAGAAGATAGGCTCAAGAAACAGAAAGATCTTGACAAACTTGAACATTGGGCACTATCTAATAAAATGAAATTCAATGGTGAAAAGAGTAAGGTTCTACATTTAGACAAGAAAAACGAAATGCACAGGTACAGTATAGGTGGTATCTTGCTCAATAGTAGTAACTGTGAGAGGAATCTTGGAGTCTTGTGGACAACCATTTAAATATGAGCCAGCAGTGTGCAGCACATGCCAAAAAAGCCAACACAGTTCTAGGCTGCATAAATAGAGGGATAGAATCAAGATCATGTGAAGTGTTAATATCACTTTACACTGCTTTGGTAAGGCTACACTTGGAATACTGCATTCAGTTCTGGTTGCCACGATGTAGAAAAGATGTGGAGACTCAGGAAAGAGTGCAGAGAAGAGCAACAAAGATAATTAGGGGACTGGAGAGTAAAACATATGAAGAATGGTTGCAGGAACTGGTTATGTCTAATGTAAGAGAAAGAAAGACTAGGGAAGACATGACAGCAGTGTTCCAATATCTCAGGGGTTGTCACAAAAAAGAGGGAGTCAAACTATTCTCCAAGGCACCTGAGGGTAGGACAAGAAGCAATGGGTGGAAACTAATCAAGTAGAGAAGCAACTTAGAACTGAGGAGAAATTTCCTGATCGTTAGAACAATTAATCAGTGGAACAGCTTGCCTCCAGAAGTTGTGAATGCCCCAACACTGGAAATGTTGGATAGCCATCTGTCTGAAACGGTATAAGGTTTCCTGCCTAGGCAGGACTAGAAGACCTCCATGGTCCCTTCCAACTCTGCTATTGTATTTTATTTTATTGTATTGTATTATAAAAATACTGCATGCCCTTTTGGGACTGCAAGCTATTAAAAGATAGTCATACCATTTGGATATTGTTCTGTATAAAAAAAAAAGCCTATGTCCTTGAATATTTCAATGCTTCAAAACACAGAATAGGAAATGATTGCTGAGTGATGAGAAAGTCGTCCTGTAAGGAATCTCCTTATCCATTAGCTACATTTCCATTATGAACCCCTTGATGAATTTCTATTGTACCCTGACATCTCAGAATGTGTCTGAAAGTGCTCTTTATTTCTTTGCTTGGAATTCCTTGAAATCAGGCAGACATGACTTTCAATAAAGAAAAAAAATCGGATTTCATCCATTTCTAGCAGTTTCATATCATGCAACACACAAACATATAATGCCTGTGTTTATATTACATTTGCAACCTTATTATAATGACCTATTTACAGAAAGGCAACCCATTGTACAATTGATTGGAAAAAAAACACAGGATGGCGATATACAGTAGATGTACATATTTTTAGATATTATGCCAACATAATGCCTTTACCTAGTATATACTGCATTTCTTGGCAAGAATAATACAGAGGATGTGAAAATGGAATCTAGGTCAATGATATGCACACTGTCTTTTAAAACAAAGCATTTATGCAGAAATAGCATGATTTCCTGTTATGACTGTAGACTTCACATTGATTATCATACTGTCATTCTACTCAAAGTGCTCTGACTTACATACATCGATATGCATAACGTGTTTGTATGGAGAGATGTATACTCATGTATTAATTTGCATAGGTACACACAGACAGAAACAGACTTGCATGAATATTTTTCTTATCTTCAGGTTTACAGATGGACATTATTAGAAGAGTTTATATAACCAGAAATCTCTTTTCTGTTACTCCAGACATCCACATTGTTGCTCGGCTAAGAAACATGCATGAAGATAGAGGAGTCCTAGTAGGATATGGGAGGAGTTTGTGATTTTACACAGTCTAGTGATCATGAGATACAATCAGATTATCAGTGTGTGGGCGTAGAAATGAAGTGGATAAATATATATCTAAAACCTAGTTTCTACTATCAGGGAAAAAACTAGAAGTATTATATAGTGGACTAGCATTGTGGCTTGAAAGATAGCACTGAATGGAGACCACTAATACTTCTTTTTTTCTGTCACTATACAAGAAAGGGAAAGCATGCAAAGCATGGGTTCTGGAAGTCTTTCCCATGTTTTTAACAACTATGGCCATACTAATTTCTTTATTTTTTTAATTGATGAGGAAGTCACATGTAACATCTCTCGGTGTGTATGTGTATTTCTGGTCTAATCTTGTGTTGGATCTGTGTATGTTCATGTATAGGAAGGTCCTGGACAATATAGGGCTGGTGACACACGATCAGGAGGAAGGGAACTCTAGACTGAGATAGCTGCCAACATTCTGTGCTATTGTCCAATTACTTCTCCCTTGGAGATTATGATGATGATGATGATGATGAATATTATTATTTGGAATGTTGCCTCCTGCAGACTCGAGTTCTAGTCCCATTTCAGACACATAGAACTAGTTGGAAGACCTTGGACCAGGTTCTCTCAACCCAGGGCAAAAAACAATGACAAACCACTCCTGAAAATGTTGCCAAGGAAACTGCAGGGATTAGTCCAGGCAGTTGCCAGGAATTGAGAGAGAGAAAGAGAGGGAGGGAGGGAGAGGGAAGAAAGAAAGAAAGAAAGAAAGAAAGAAGGATGGATGGATGGATGGAAGAAGGAAGGAAGGGAATTTCCGCAAGCATTAACAGGAAAATATATGCAAAGATACTCTGTTTAGAGTTAATATATTATACATTCCTCACTGCTGTACTAGCTACTTGTCTCTTTTTCAGTGTATGTCCAAGCATACTACTTGTCTGATTATTATTATTTTTTTTAAAAATGATGAAAGAAAAAGTGACTTCAGTTAATAATATGAGTTGGCAGAGAAGTTGCTGAATAAGGGGATAGATACGGATAATAACATTATAATTTGTAAATGATTTATAATGACACATAATAAAAGAAACAGGTGATGAATAATAAGTAGATATTGGTGGTTAGAAACTTATATAATATTTGGATAAGAATAATTGCATGGGTAAGTTAGAGCCGTAGTCTTTAAAAAAGATTGCATAAATTATTCAAATAATGAATTTGCTGTTGTGATGCAATAGAATAGAATAGAACAGAACAGAACAGGAGTTGGAAGGGACCTTGGAGATCTTCTAGTCCAACCCCCTGATTAGGCAGGAAACCCTATACCATTGTTTCTCAACCTGTGGGTTGGGACCCCTTTGGGGGTCGAATGACCGTTTCACAGGGGTCACCTAAGACTATCGGAAAACACATATTTTTGATGGTCTTAGGAACTGAGACACCAATTTTATGGTTGAGGGTCACCACAATATGAGGAACTGTATTAAAGGGTTGCGGCATTGGGAAGGTTGAGAACCACTGCCCTATAACATTTCAGACAAATAGTTATCCAATCTTTTCTTTAAAATTTCCAGTATGGAAGCATTTACAACTTTTGGAGGCAAGTTGTTTCACTGATTAATTGTTCCAACTGTCAGGAAATTTCTCCTTAGTTCTAGATTGCTTCTCTCCTTGATTAGTTTCCACTCATTGCTTCTTGTCCTACCCTCAGGTAGCTTGACTCTTTGGAGAATAGCTTGACTCCCTCTTCTTTGTGGCAACCCCTGAGATATTGGAACACTGCTATCATGTCTCTCCTAGTCCTTATTTTCATTAAACTAGACATACCCAGTTCCTGCCACCGTTCTTCATATGTTTTAGTCTCCAGTCCCCTAATCATCTTTGTTGCTCTTCTCTGCATTCTTTCTAGAACAGGGCTGTCAAACCTGCGGCCCATGACCAGATGTGTCAAGCACTGGCCATGCCACACCTGGTTTAGCGAAAGGGGGAAAAGTCCCGATACGTCACATGATGATGATGTGACGATGTGAGTTTGACAACCCTGTTCTAGAGTCTCAATATCTTTTTTACAATATGGTGAGTAAGAACTTGGGGGTGCAATATTGATTTAAAATATTATTAAAAGACATATCTATTCTTAAATGAGTCCCATAAAGTAGTACTGAAAATCAATATCTGGCTATGTTTGAATAGACATGTAGAACTGCATTTCAGAATCCAATCATAAGAGTACTAATCTGAGAGTAAGCTTCAATGATTGTAAGAAATTTGCATTTTAGTGTGCACATAGGTCCAGTTTAAAATGTCTTCTAATTATTTACTTGAGGGTTTTTGATTGTTTTACTGATTTAGTGCTTATATAATTTTATTTTTTAAATATTATGTAAACTGCCCAGAGAACACTAATTAATGAATTAAGGTTATAAATAAATAACTGGGCAGTTGCAAAAGAAGAAAATAAAGTTGTATGTAAGTGTATGTTTGCATGCATGTCTGCATACATATATGTATGTAACACATATTCATAAATTTAAACTTTATTTTTATAAATATATGCATCTTTAATCTGTAATTATATATTTTTATCAGATAATAAAACTAGTAAGAACACTAGATTCTCATTTTTTAAAATTATATCCACATTTAAATAGTTTCCTCTTCATGAGTTAAAACATGTATTGGACTGCAGTTATCCTAAAATTTTCACACATCTCTGAATGTTGCATTACAGTTTTTGGCTCAAAAAACATATGAGACAGAAGATATTTTAGGCTGAAATGTTTACTAAAATGCATATTTTAAGATGAAGTACATAAAATGTATGTTTGTAAAAACATTAACATTTTCATTCAGACTTTTTTTTTGTTGAGTCATGAATTAACATGTGAAAAGCTGGCATGGATGACTAAAGTGATTTAATGCTCTTTAATAGAATAAGAGATTTATATCTATTGTTTGAAGACCCTTTATTTCAAGTCAAAGCTTCAGTTACACTAACATTCTGTTTGCAAGTCAAATATTTCTCATATGTTTCCAACTCATAGAGGATAACCATAGCATTTCCATGCTGTTCATTCCCACAGGTCAGTGGTATTCAGATACTTGCTACCTCTATAAATCAAATTTATACATACATTGTATTTTGAAATACTGAAATGTGTTATAAATAGCTAATGCAAAACTGGAGGGGAGGGAGAAAACCAAGACATTTATGTCCTATATATTAAGATTATGGAGGCAATTCAGGGGAGAACAGTAAATGCTGGAGTCTACTGGAGCAAAAACAATTGATCATACATTATGTAAGTACCCATTCACCCACAACCAGAATAACATAATCCACTTAAAACCAGGTGATTCCAACCATGGGGAAAGAAAGGTCAGGGGCATAACAATATCTTAGATGGATTAAGTAAGGTTTCATTTAACAAATTATTCAGCATTAAAACTTGAAATCACAAGCACGCATGAAATATATTATGAATTTGTTTATTTACATTGCTATGAATCTCCATTCAGATGACTGAGTGGAATCCAAATCTGCAAATATATAATTCAGAGCTACAAAGTATATAATCAAATTTAAAAATGAACTATACATTGTAATTGGGTATCATCATCATTTTATCCATTGTCTATCCACTGCAGGATGAAGGCCTCTTCCATATGTTTCCAACCAATATGACAATTCTTTTGCCAATTGGATCCACAATACTGAAGTAGTTGATCCATTTTATTTTAGGTTTCTTTTTGCTTTTTATCAAGTGGGATCCATTCTATGACTGCCTCGGTCCACCTGCCCTTAGTTCTCCTTGCTATGTGACCAGCCCAGCCCATTTCCATTTCAACTCTTTTACTGTCTTGATGATCTATTGATGATTTTTTTTTGGGGGGTGGGTGAATTTATTAAACATAACCTGGCTCTTTTTCAGGTTTATTTTTAAGCCAAACAATGTGGGAAATCAGAAACCAAATCCAAGAGATTTTGTATTCTCTCAACCTTTTTTTGTAGGAAAAGAAAAATATGAATGAAGGATATTACTGTATTTACTTCTCCCCACTTTATATGCATGCTTATCCAGCAAGTATTTGATAATATGAAACAATCCAGCACTTCAATTTACTTCTTCCTAATATTTACACATTAAATTTATGACTTACATAGTTGCATATGTAAATAATTAGAAGCATAACCATGCAGGTATGTCTAAATGATTATCCTGGGATTTAATTGATCTTTTTTTTAAAAAAAATAAAAATGAATGAAAACTTGAGACTTGACAAAGTTATTTTCCTCTCAATTTTCAGCTAATGTTTGTTGTTGTTTGCTTTGTGGAACTATATCAGACCATTCCCCATTGTTAAACACAAGAGAAGTTTTGTCAGTATTATAAAATGTATATCAGAAAGGAATAAGTTCCATGTTAGGGCGATTGAAACAAAGATCAATAGGCATAAACTGCCCAGACAGAAAGAGAGTGAACATACTTTTGAACAGTGGCTGAAGGACTCCGTTACCAGATAGTACATATTATAACTTAGTGATACAAGTGAAAAAGGCCAGTTTTATGTTTCCACCTAGAAGCACCTAGTATATATCTGTTATTCAAAAGTAGTATGTATATCCATAAATACATGATTATTATGATATTTGCAGAGGCATGCAGAGTATTTTTTTTCAAGAGGAAAGTCAAATCCCTGCCATTTTTTTCCACCTCTTGATGATAAGTCAAGTATACAGTGTATGAAAAAAAAATTGCTGAATGACTTTTTTTGTTTCGTTTTTCTCATATTTAAAGTTCTCCCCACTTTGACAAATGAAGCATGCATTTCACTGAATCCAAGAACATTGTCTTCTCTCTCTCCTCCCCCCCTCTCTCTGAATAAGTAAATTTTCTCCAGATCTTTATTCATCAACACAAATTTGAGGGCTTATCAAAACAAATGTCTCTTGTACAATGAAGTTAGCACTCCTTTTCTGAGTAAAAGAAGCTAGTTTCTATCAAGATAATACAAATACTGCCACTTCACAGACAGGCTTTTTAAAAATATGTTTTATAAAAAAATAATAACAGGGCATACATGAATTGGGGATTCCAAACATTCATGTCCATGTGCAAGAATATTTATCTCTTATTGTGGTCATCAAGAATGATCTACCAAATGAAATCTCTGGAAAATACTTTGACATGACAGTCCCAGCTATAACCAGACAGTTGGCCAGAGGGTGACTATCAGAACTGTTGTCTTGATTGGCAACAGCTTCACAGCTGGGGAGGGGGAGAAGGCTAGGATTTGAATGCTGCTTCTACATTCAGTGCTAATTTGGGGGAGGGCTCTATCTTTTTAAAACTCATTCTTGCATATCATTTGTATCCTTCTTAGAAAATGAAGATACTGTTTATTGATTGACTCAATAATAATGTTTTCCCAAAGTCTCCCTTGATATTTCTTTGGCTTTTTCTTTTAGTGTGCTCATGTCCTGTACTCATGATATCTTAAATTTAACTCAGCCTAATAATCCTTTACAGATTGATTTTTATTTTTTTTACAAAAGGTTGGCATGGCATACAGTCTGGGTCGCAGACTGCCACATTCTACCATCAGATGATTCTCCAGTTGTTCCACACTCCCATTTTTCTGCCCTAGGAAAGCAGTAGGCAGTAATTATTTTTTCCTGTAGATCAGATTTTACTTAGGTGACTGATTAAAAATCAATAAACGGGCAATCTTGTACTTACTTACTTACCATTTTTCTATTCTTCCACAATTACAAAAATGTACACTATCTGGCACACAATGAATCACACAATTTAAAACACCAGTGGTATAATTTAACCTGGCAACAATGAGAACATGAGCTACTATTCTCTGATCATCTATGGTCTTATTTATTTATTTATTTATTTATTTATTTATTTATTTATTTATTTATTTATTTATTTATTTATTTATTAGACTTATATACGACTTCATAGGGCTTTCAGCCCTCTCTAAGCGGTTTACAAATTTTTTAGCAAATTGAGTCAGCAACTTGCCCCCACAGTCCGGGTCCTCATTTCACGCACCTCAGAAGGATGGAAGGCTGAGTCGACCTTGAGCCGGTGAGATTTGAACCGCTGAACTGCAGATCACAGTTAGCTAAAGTGGCTTGCATTACTGCACCATAACCACTGCGCCACCTCGGCTCTTACTTGGCTCACCAGCCAAAGAAGGGCCTTTACCTAGCCTGATGGCAGCTTCCATCTCATTTCAACAAGCTAGGAAAAACTAGCTAGTTGTAGAGGAAAACACTACTTAAAAATGAGAGCAACGTTTCTGTTGTACTTTGAACTGGTAACATACTAGATAACTCTTATTCCTTGCGATATCTTAGCATTGAAGAAATGGTCTTAGAAGAGCCTATAGATAAAGGCAACTATTGTTTCAGTTGAAGGGGCACTCTTTCCCCCTGAAGCAACCAAGGAACTGATATGACTTAGCCTGTTGTGAAGTAAAGTGCTCCAGTTGCAAAAGACAAGGGCTCTTGAGGCAACAGGAGAAGAAAATACTGCTTTCGAATGACAGCAGGAAAATACACAGACAGATCAAACTTGTGATAGGTTATAAATAAAGGCTGACATCATCCATTCCTGCTCTCAAAATATAGTTCATATCCTATATTGAAGATGGGATAATCAAGCAATATTTGTAAGACATACTATGGGCCAAAATATTTATATAAAATATAGAATACCAGAGTTGGAAAGAACCTTCAGCCTTTCAACCCAATCCTCTGCTCAAGCAGGAGACCTTATACCATTCTCAACAAATGGCTGTCCAATCTCTTCTTCAAAACTTCCACTGGGGCACCTAGATCTCACTCACAGTTACTGCTGTTTTAACCATATATATTAATATATATTAATATATTCTATATTTGATTTCTGAATTTGATTTTTCTTGTCTAAGTGTAAACACCTCTGAATTGCATTTTGTTAGATATCCTTCAGTATTAAAGTCTGTCAAGATCCTTCTGGATCTTGAGTCTTATTTTCTAAAGTTTGGTGGAATTTGCCACCCTTCCTGCTTCACATTAAAATCCCAACAACATCATTTGTTGATAGATCACGAATAAAATTATCTCCTTTAACTATATATCTACACACACACACACACACACACACACAAACACACACACACACAAGAATGCAGATACACAAAGAGGAAGAGGATGTCTCAGGTAGGTTCTAACAATGCAATCTTAATCACAGAATTGTCAGGAGTTCCTATTAGATTCAGGAAAAGTGGCACGGAAGTAATTTATGATACATTTAATACAGTTACCACAATATATCTAGAAGCGAATGAATCTGGATGAATTTACATTCCTACCAGATGAAGCAGCTGCATAGGCTGTGTGTGCTCCTAGATGTGTGATTATCAATGGAGGCTCAAGTAGCCTCTGTCAATAGGAGCCCTGATTCCCAGTTCTAGTTGGTTTTCCAGCTGTGGTTATTTTTAAACAACAACAGTGATTCATGCACAATGCCCTCTTATATATGGCTGCTATGTGTTGAGTTAGTGCAAAATATTGAGGCTTGATTGGGAAAAGAATTAATTACCTTGTAGGAAGTTATCACTCAGCCCTCTCCAGAAAAATGAAATATACTAGGAAATATTGAAAAGGTAGAATATTTCTCTGGATGTAAAAAGAAAGAAACATGTTTTAAGAGAGAGAATAGCTGCCTGTAGCTTTCTGCCCATCCTCACTTTGTCAATGGGCCATTAAGAAGGCCAAGCTAATTTCTTTACATAATAAAGAGTTCTCCACTTCAGCTCCAGGGGGATGGGATTAAGGCATGATAATATTGGCACTTTACCCAACTCAACACATGGCATCTGAGAACTCAACCAAACCTGGATTCAAAACGCAGCCTAGAGAGTTGCCCCTGCATGGCCCCATGGGAGTCTGACAACCAATCAGAATACAAGCTAAAGATCAAAGGCCAGAGAGGGCATAAAACCAGGGACTCAGCTTCTCTTCTGCCCTTTTTTCCTTTCCCTTCTCTTTTCTCCACCAACATTGAAGCATGTGATCACTTTTTCTGTTCAGGACTCAAGCCATGTGGTCCTGTCCACCATTAAAACCATCTTTCCAAGCAGGCTCCATGTCTCCAGTGTCTTTTTCCCCACTTGGAGCCGAACCCAGAAGGACATTTCTTCCAACAACCTAATGGAAGTTCATTACAACTATTTTGAAGAAATAGTTGGCTGCCTTCCTTTAAAGTCCAAGCCAATTTCATGCTGACTGTACTGACATATAAACTGTTTATAGCTTAAAAATAGGATATCTGATTGATATTTTATCCTTTGTATAATGATTCTGCCTTTGACTTGCACTTTTGAAGGTTCTACACACCAGATGTTCTCTGGCCAATACAACAATGTTCATGGTACAAGTGACCAGAACTCCCTCTGAATTGAATGATTATTGCCACTAGATGTAGTTAAATTTTCAGATCAGCTTCTGTAAATATTTCCTTACTTGCCCAGTTGTTAGGGTGCATTTCTGGAATATTAATCCATGATTAATCCTATTTTTTAACTTTGGTAATTGTGCATGTCTATGGAAATTCACAATCATCCAGGTCATGATTATTCCAAAGGTGTTTTTCTGAAAGACAACTGGACTTTCTTGGAGTTTTTTTCTTCCTTGAAAACATTTTGTTTCTCACCCAAGAAGCTTCCTCAGTTCTGACTGAATAGTTTGGAATGGAAGAATTTGGAAAAAAACCCAAGAAAGTCCAGTTGCGTTTTGGAAAAGCACTTTTGGGGTAATTGTGCATGATTCTCTTATTTTGGGGGACTACTTCTTGTGGAAAATAGTGTAATTTTTTTTGTAAAGAAACTAAGAAAAACCCATGCCCCCCCAAGTTCTTAAATAAATAAACCATTCATTGAAAAACTCAGTGTATTAAAAATGTTTAACTTAATTGCTCAACAAAGGAAATATTTGTTAAATTCAAATTGGGATAATATAAAGGCAATCTTAACATGATCATTTTTAACAAAGCAAATAGGCCTGCATCAACTTTCAAAACATACAGGGAAAAACAGTTTTGGTGGCATATTCTAAAGTGCTGGACTTGCTAAGGTATTGACATTAAAATGTATGAGTTTTAAATGACACCAGTGGTACCCTACCCAATTTGTTTTTCGAGGTTAAATTGCTGCTCGATGCTCTCTGCATTTAGGCATGTGCCAAAACTGTAGCTGAATAAAGAGGAAGCTTGCCAAGTATATCCACTTTCTAAAAATATGCAAATTGAGGCCTTCAGGGATGCATAACTCAGCTTTGAGTCTCAAAGTCGCATTAATCTACAATAACATTAACCCACTGTTGTCAATTGAGCTACAGAAATAAATCTATCCATCTGTATTGCTGAGCTGGCAAATAACATGTGGCTAGATGCACAGCCTCTGGAAGTCCCTGTTTAAGGCTGGAGAATTTGTGCTACCAGTTGGAGAAGGCCTCAAAATATCTCATTAAAAGTTAATTTTGAAAAAAAGCCATGGGTCTCTCCTCTGGAACTAGTCCCATTACCAGAACAAATATTGAATTGAATTGAATTTATTGCACATATAATTTATTCACTTAAATAAAAGTGAAATGCAGCTTTCTGGATAAAGGTTCTTCTGTTTATCAATCAATGGGAAATAATTATTCATCTTCAAAAGAGAGGATTATGTGAATCATCATTGGTAAAAAGAGAGTACAGAAGGAGGAACCATATTTTTATACTTTAGCATATGGAATATTTCTTGAATTAGCATACTTAACTAACATAAAAGTTATTAATATATGGTTTTAATTTCCTTCCCTTTGTATTCTGAGATGCATGAACAATGTATAATTAGCCATAAGCAGGCAGACCAAATCATGATACAAATCAGATATGCTGTGTTATAGGGTCCCCTGAATAGATAAGTAACAGATACCAATGATAGACATATTGTTACATTTGATTCCTACCAATGTAAATAAATAGAAACAACAACATTGTCCTATTATCTCATGTTCTTCAAAAAATAGTTTAGAAAAAAGATGTTTTCCATTTAACCTTAAGTATTCACTTACTTTCTCTACCAGTTCGTCAATGTGAGCCGCCCATGCATGCATTCGGCCTTCCACCCATGCGCTTTGATTGTGTGCGTGGCTAGAACACATGCATGTGGCTTGAAAACAAGGCTACATAGGACATTTTGGAGCCGGGACAGGTAGCAGGCCCACCCGTGATTTCCACTACTGGCTTGGCTGAACTGGCTGAATACCACATCTGACTTTCTTAATGACCCACCGATTTTATCACTTGTATCAAATTTTAAAAATGAGACAAAAACGAATAAGTGTTTTAAAATGTTGATTATAGATTCAGCTATACTGGTCATCAAACAAACCAAAGTGACAGCAGAATCAGAAAATATTGACAGAATATCTATTTTGTTTCCTGTGATTTTTTTTTAATCACTGGATACTGACAAGAAAAGGTTTCAGGACCCTGTTGCTGCTGAGAAGTATATCATTTTGAGGCTATTCAAATTATGGGAATATTTTTTCCCCCTAAATCTCTTTTAATGCTGCTTCTTTTTAGGCAAGATAGGCTGACTTCGTCTACTATTTGAACCCTTGTTTTCTAATTTTGTTACATCTGGTGTGGAATTCATAGTGAATTTTTGTTGGGTGTTTTTTTCCTTAGTTCTTGTACTTATTTTGTACTTTCGTATTGGATGAGGTATTTTGTTTTTATATGTTTTATTGGGAACCCATTTTTTTAAAAAAATGAGTATGTTTTTTCCCTTTTCATGTTCTATAGGAATAGAATAGAATAGAATAACAGAGTTGGAAGGGACCTTGGAGGTTTTCTAGGCCAACCCCCTGCCTAAACAGGAAACCCTACACCACTTCAGACAAATAGTTATCCAACATCTTCTTAAAAACTTCCAGTGTTGGAGCATTCACAACTTTTGGAGGCAAGTTGTTCCACTGATTAATTGTTCTAACTGTCAGGAAATTTCTCCTTAGTTCTAAGTTGCTTCTCTCCTTGATTAGTTTCCACCCCATTGCTTCTTGTCCTGCCCTCAGGTGCTTTGGAGAATAGTTTGACTCCCTCTTCTTTGTGGCAACTCTGAGATATTGGATCACTGCTATCATGTCTCCTGATATGCCCACATGCAAAGAGGTGTTTTAAGTAGTAGTTAAACATATCCTTTTTATTAGCTTTGTGGAGCATAAAAAGGTATCTGTTGAAGACCAGGTAGGTTTTCCAAATTGGCCAGTTCAAAACTTATCTATATAATAGATAAGAGAAGGCTCTATTAGCTAAGGGAAATTTTTCTAATGTAATAATTCTGATTAACAAGTGCTCAAAATGTGTAGTGGAAAAAGAAATGAATGAGCCAGATGGATGTTTGTTTTAATATTGCTGATTAAGGGTTTTAATAAATGTATGCATTCATTAATTTAGATCCAGCTAACAATTTATCAGTTATATTGCACATAGGTTTTGAATGTTTTCTTACTTTGGCTGTGCAATGGATAATTATGGCTGAAGATATTAATCAAGTTTTAAACCCTTTATTAGATCAGAATACAACCCACCTAAATCTAATCTAATAAATCTAATTCTTGTGTATGGAAAATATTGCAAAATTATACAATAGAGTTTAATTTGGTGACTATATATGGGCTATGAATGTTGTGTCACAAGAATATAGTTATTCCCTCCACACCAGAATTGTTTTCAATTAGATTGTTTTCTGGGAGCTCACATCTTAGCTGAATGGATTAAAATGTAATATAGGCATTACAGCTATATCTGTTCATATCTCTATAACGTTATAAATTATTACAGGAAAGTGTTATACCATTTTCTTTTAGGTGATTTTTAAGCAGAACTTTTTAAAGTGAGCCCTTTTTTATAAAAGCTTCAAGAATTTTCCAGAGTTGAAGAATATTTCTTTATATTTAGTCATTATGCAATGTTATTATTGATCAATTTTTGTCATATACAAAGCTCATATCACTGCTTTTGTTTCATGAAAAAATAAAACTTAAAATGCTGAATAGGAAATATGGGGGTGGGAGTGAGTTCGGGAACTTTGACTAACCCCAAAATTACAGTATATACTGTTGTGGCCCACCAGCGGCTAGCAGAGCTGGCAACAGATTCAGACAGTGAGGAGGTTGGTGAGGAACATGGGCTAGTCCTTGAATCTGAGTTTGAGTTTATTGGTTTTGTATGCCGCCCACTCCCAAAGGACTCCGGTCGGCTTACAATAAAAGGGGAGGGGGAATAAATAAGACAATACAAAATTTAAAATACAACAACATTCACAATTAAAGTGGGGCTGGATACTTCAACAGCCCCAGGCCTGCCAGAACAGCCAGAACTTAGTAGCTTTACGGAAGGCTGGGAGGGTAGTAAGGGTCCGGATCTCAATGGGGAGGTCATTCCAGAGGGCCGGAGCTGCAACAGAGAAGGCCCTCCCCCAGGGGGTTGCCAGCTGGCATTGGCTGGCAGATGGAATCCGGAGGAGGCCAAGTGTGTGCGATCGAATCGGTGTTTGGGAGGTAATTGGCAGGAGGTGGTCTCTCAGGTACCCAGGTCCGATGCCATGCAGGGCTTTAAAAGTAATGACTAGCACCTTGAAGCGTGTCTGGAGACCAGTGGGCAGCCAGTGCAGCTCGTGGAGGATAGGTGTAACGTGGGTGTACCTAGGTGCACCCACAATTGCTCGTGCGGCTGCATTCTGGACTAACTGAAGTCTTCGAACGCTCTTCAAGGGCAGCCCCATGTAGAGCGTGTTACAGTAATCCAGTCTTGAGGTGACGAGGGCATGGGTGACTATCCGAAGGGCCTCCCGGTCCAGGTAGGGTCGCAATTGGTGCACCAGGCGAACCTGAGCAAAGGTCCCCCTGGTCATAGCCGACAAATGATGTTCTAACGTCAGCTGTGGATCCAGGAGGACTCCCAAATTGCGGACCCTCTCTGAGGGGCATATAATTTCACCCCCCAGGCTAAGGAATGGAATAGCTGGACCATTTTTGGGAGGGAGCATAAATAGCCACTTGGTCTTGTCAGGATTGAGTGCAAGCTTGTTCGTTCCCATCCAGATCCTGATAGCCTCCAGGCACTGGCACATCACTTCTACCGCTTCACTGAGTTGGCACAGGGCAGACAGATACAGTTGTGTGTCATCCGTATATTGGTGGTATTTAATCCCGTGCCGTCGTATGATCTCACCCAGGGGCTTCATGTAGATGTTAAATAGGAGGGGGGACAGACTGAACCCTGCGGCATCCCATAGTTGAGGGGCCTAGGGGTCGACCTCTGCCCTCTGACCAACACCGACTGTGACCTGTCCGAGAGGTAGGAGGAGAACCACCGTAGGATGGTGCCTCCCACTCCCACCTCGCGTAAGCGTCGCAGAAGGTTACCATGGTTAATGGTATCGAAGGCCGCTGAGAGGTCAAGGAGCACTAGGATAGAGGAGTGACCCCTATCCCTGGCTTGCCAGAGATCATTGATCAGTGCAACCAAAGCAGTTTCCATGCTGTAACCAGGCCTGAAACCGGACTGAAAGGAATCCAGATAATCTGTTTCATCCAAGGACCGCCGGAGTTGAAAGGCTACCACTTTCTCAACAACCTTCCCTACGAAGGGGAGGTTGGAGACTGGATGATAGTTACTTAAAATGGCTGGATCCAGAGAGGGCTTCTTCAGGAGGGGTCTCACCACTGCATCCTTTAAGAGGAGCGGGAAGGATCCCTCCTGGAGAGAGGTATTAACTATCCTCTGGATCCAGCCACGTGTCACCTCCCTGCTGGTCAAGACCAGCCAGGAGGGGCACAGGTCCAGTAGAGTGGAGGCACTCACCGCTCCCATGGCCTTGTCCACTTCCTCAGGAGCAACAAGTTGAAACTCACTCCATAAAATCCGCTCAAGACCTTCCCGCGGTGCCTCGGCTGGTACCGTGCAATTGGAGTCCAGATCTGTCTGAATCCAAGCGACTTTATCCGTTAGAAACTGAACAAATTCCTCAGCTCTACCTTGTAAAGGGTCGTCCGCCTCCCTCCCTTTCAGGAGGGCACGGGTTATTCTAAACAAGGTGGCTGGGCGCGATTCAGCAGATGCAATAAGAAGAAGGCAGAAGGCTCTGAGGAGGGCTCTGTGTCGGAGGCAAAGAGGAAGCCAGAGCCATATGTCAGTTATCAGCTGCCTTCAGAGTCAGACATCAGTGAGGCAGACGAAATGCTGGAGCCTGTTCCCAGTGTGTGCATGCACAGAGTTTTCAGAGGTCAGGAACAGTTAAAGAATAGGGGTCGACTTGGGAGTAAGGCCACAGGTGGTCAATGAATGGCCTCTTCCAGAGGAAATAAATGAGGAGTGAAAGGGGAGTGGAGTTTGCGGGAGACAATTAGTTTGCTTAATTGGTTCGTGACTCTCCGAGACTCCTTGCCAACATTTGCAGAGATTGGCCTGCCAGGTCTCCAAGCCAGATAAGGTCTATGACTGTAAATTCTCCCTTAAAAGACTTTTTTGGATATGAATGAGCAGAATTCACAGTAAATTAATAAAAGGTGTTTTTGTCAGGACAAGGGGTTTGCTGCATGCTCTTGGGATGCCTAGGTCAGAACATATACAGGTTTTATCAGTGCAAATCAGGTAACTACTTCCCTTACGCCCTTGAAAGGGACTACTCATTGAATCATATAACATAAGATACTGGGAAGAAAGTGAAATGCTTAATAAATTGCTAACTTTCCTGACATAATCATTACTATTAAGATGTCCATAATACTGGTTTAGTAAATTAATATTTTTAAAAAAACTTGTTCAAAATTTTATAATACTGAGTCCAATGTAACTGAGTCCAAATTAATTAATTTTATGTATGATAACTATTTATTCTAATTAGTCCACAGCCACTCTCCCTAATTTTTCATAAGATTACACATAATCAACCCTGCCTTTCAGTTCTACCTTTATGTCTGCAATATAGAATAGACACCAATGAACTGATTAAAACAGGGAAAGTTCCTAGTACGGAGGTTTCACCCATTGGGTAATAATGTCAATGTTCCGACCAACAAATCCAACATATATAGAACTCTCCCCTCTAATACTATTGGAGGTCTAAATCTTTTCAAGAAAGTTGCAAAACTTCATCTATTACTAATGACCATCTTTGAAAATGTAGGAAATAGAACTATATTTACATATTACAAAATCTAATTGTGACATCAGGCTTCCTCAAAAATTAATTTAATAACTAACACAACACTGCAATGAATGTTATAATTCATGAGGTAAGCAATTAATACAATATTCACAGAAAAAATAATGCATATATGACATATATTTCTTAATTCAGCAGATACATTCTTTCCTGAGTAATAAGAGTAAAGAGTAAAGAGCCGAGGTGGCGCAGTGGTTAGGGTGCAGTACTGCAGGCCTCTTTAGCTGACTGTGATCTGCAGTTCAGCAGTTCAAATCTCACCGGCTCAAGGTCGACTCAGCCTTCCATCCTTCCGAGGTGGATGAAATGAGGACCCGGACTGTGGGGGCAAGTTGCTGACTCAATTTGCTAAAAAAATTGTAAACCGCTTAGAGAGGGCTGAAAGCCCTATGAAGCGGTATATAAGTCTAATAAATAAATAAATAAATAAATAAATAAATAAATAAAATACTGTATTCTCACAACAACTTAGAAGTATACTTTCTCTCACAGTTAATGTAATTAATCCTGCAAATATAACCTTTTCCAATAGGTCCTGTGTTAAGAGATATATGGCCAAGTGAATTGATGTTTGAAAAGTATGTTGGCTGATTTTAGCATTTCCTAAAGGAATCTCTGTACTTTATCCAAAGCTGTTTTAGATGCTCCTGAATAACAAATATCTCTTCCACTGAGTCCACAAAGATAATAAAGAGGCAATGCATAGTGGCCTTAGAAGAAGATGATTATGAAATCCTTTTTCAGTCAATATTCAGGTCACTGGATATGGGATGGAAATGGCATTGGTCATTTCTGCAAATGACCTTTGTGGACAGGTAGAGAAACAGTTTAATATCACTGTTATCACATTTGAGGGAAGAACTCAAAGAATGAATGCCCATTCAATCAATTGACATTTTGTACAATCTCCTAAATGTTTAGAGAAGAGGCTTTTCAGTAGTCAGATGTCAGAATTTAAACACCTGTACTCTGCATGATAGAAAGAAAAAAATATTGCCATCAGAATGTCATTATCCTGGTAAACATTAAAAGAGAAGGCATATAAAATTCTTCTTACAAACAAAGCTCTAAAATAAGTAATCAAAATCTGTATGAGTCTGTAAGATTGTGAGCTTCAGAATACTAACTTTTCCAGTTCAGAATATCAGAATTAATTATAAACTGAAGCTAAACCACTCTCAAATGCAGATGTGATTTGCAATTACCTCAGTCTCTTTATGAGCATCCTCTTCCACCTCTTTCATTTTCTACTGAAAATTATCTGGTCACAATGGCGATGACAGGAGAAGCTGCTGCCGTAACCCAGATCTCTTAGCACCTGCAATACTGAACTGTTTCAAAAGCACTGCCATCAAATAACTAGGGATAAAAAGGGAAAGTCAGTATGGAGGGAAATCTCAAGAGAGATTGGGCAGGAAGAAGAGTCAAGGGGCATATGTCTGTAGAAATAACCCCTGAGATTTCTGACAGGGATTCATTTGTATGGGATTGCTGAAAAATGTGCTAGTTTCCTGAGAAGCAATCGCTGCATCTACAGATACATAAGGTCAGATGTGCTACTTTCACCAAGTGGCTTCATCTTGGGGTCATTTTGCATGGGACTTATAATTAATCTCTACTTTGCAACAAGTTCTAGAGTCTGTTTTGCCGAACTAAACAACAGAATGCAGAGTTCTATTCTGCTCAGAAGGCTGGCAAATTTTCTCAGGGGAATTTTACATGATACTTCCACAAGTGTTTGGGAGTTACTATTTGAATGGGGAAGCAAAGTAAAAAAACAAACAAGTAAGTTAAATAAAGATGTAAATATGGCTGCTTATGCACAGAGCGGTATTCAACTAAGGGAGTTCATACAGAATAAACATTTGCAATGCACATGACCATTTTCTTTCAAATGTACTCATATACACAACCATAAGAAACAAATATCCAAATAAGAAGTGGAGTAGTGCTGTGGGTAAGTGACTGATCTACCAATTTAGGTCTCAGTTTGAATCTCATCGGGATCAGAAAGTTGAAAGTAGGTCCCTTAGGTTGGGTTAGGGTTAGGGCTTGCTCATTCTATCCACTATTCATGTAACCTTCAAGGATGATCTCATGGACTTACCTAAAGATTTATCATTTAAAAAAAAGATGCTCTAATAGAAGAAAAAAATACATAGCTCAGGATTGAAATGTGAAGTCCTTGGTGCTTTCTGAGCCTGGTTGATTGATTGCAAACATTTTGTTACCAGAGGTGGGTGTCACATAATGTAACAACTGGTTCACCAAGCACCCGAAATGTGAGCATGAGCATGGCCTCCCGTGCATACGCAAAGCTCTAAAACCACAACAACATATGATGAAATAGCGCTGGGGTGGGTGGGCAGGCCCACCCAACGGTTGGAGCTACTGGTTTGCCCGAACCTGTCCCAACCGACAGCAGCCCACCACTGTTTGTTACCCAACCAGTGTACTGAGGACTCTGTATACAAAAGTGTGATATATTTGTTACATATTTTTTCATCAACAAATCCAACACACAGTCATCTAACTGCAGAGGCAGTCGCAGGAGAGAAATTCGAAATTTTTCCCCATCAGCTCTATGGGAGTGGCTTGGTGGTCATGTGACTGGATGGGTGGGTATGGCATCACTTCTTTATAGCAATAGCAATAGCAGTAGACTTATATACCGCTTCATAGGCCTTTCAGGCCTCTCTAAGCAGTTTACAGAGAGTCAGCATATTGCCCCCAACAATCTGGGTCCTCATTTTACCCACCTCGGAAGGATGGAAGTCTGAGTCAACCCTGAGCCGGTGAGATTTGAACCGCTGACCTGCTGATCTAGCAGTAGCCTGCAGTGCTGCATTTAACCACTGCGCCACCTTGGCTCTCTAAAGGTCCTAACGATGTGCAAAAACAAGATATGCCAATTATTATACACAAAACAATAAAAGAGGTACACAAATACGTACATAAGAGCAATAAGACTCTTACAAATTTCTTGTGAATTTCAACCCTGATCTATCTACTTGCTTTCCCCAACCTTGTGCTTTCCCATTTGTTATTAAACTACATGTCCCAGCATTCTCATAACCTTGGGGTTAACGGGTAGGGTTTCTGTGTGCCTAATAAAGTAGATAAGACCTGATAACTGGATAGTGTTTGTTTTTCTGTTTGATAATACTCTTATCTGTGATTAATATGTATATACATATACATATATACATAGGGAAATTAGGTAATTGTGTCTCCAAAGGTAACACAAGGGTAACTCCATTGTGACACAAGGGTAATTGTGTTTCTAATTTTGAGCTGACCAAGTCAGCTTAAAATTGCCACCAATATTTTGGGTCTTTCGTTTAAGTCAGGGGTGTCCAAACCTGGCAACTTTGAGATTTGTGGACTTCAACCCCCAGAATTTCCCAGCCAGCATGGGAGAGGGTGTGGGTGGGGCCAACCAGGGATGATTTTTACCAGCTCTGCAAACTGATTAAAATTGTCCCTACCACCTCTCTCGAGCTTGGCCGAGGTGGTTGAATTTCACCCCTGGGCAGTCATGCACCATTTCTTAATATACAGTAGGCAAATGAAATATGTTTGCCACATGTATTAATAACCTCCTGACCCAAACCAAGGACTAAGGGACCGTGTGGGAGTCAAGGCCAGGACACCGATATTTTGCTATTGCTTCTGACAAGGCAACTTACCTTTTTACCCCACCTCTCCTGAAAAGGAGGAGCCAGAACCATCTTTCAGGAGTTTTTTTCCCTCTGACAGAAATCAGCAGGGTTAGAATAAACTGCATAAGTTATCAGCTCCTCAGGAAAGAACATGAAAAAGCCCTTCTATCACTTAATGAAAAATAGCTTCTTTTTTGGACAGAACTTCATAGACTTGCAATCAAGCCATGGTGCTTCCCCCCTTCCTCTGCCCAACACACACACATACACCTCCCTTCCTTGACATGCTATAGAGGCAAATCAAGTCGGCATCTATTAATAATATTTTCCCCTGCTCCTTTCATTTCTCTGCATGTCCTACCACTGTCAGGCCCCGTGATGGAGCAGCGCCTTTATCTCGTCCCAGTCTGGTCTGTCAGGGTGATAAACAATTCTAACAAGAATCAGAATAAAGATCTTCCCAGTAGACTTGGCGGAGAGATAGAGGCTTTTCTCATTTTCTCGACGGAAAAAAAAAATTTAATCTAGCAGCTCTGGCTTTTTTCAAGCGTCACATTCAAAGAGATGCAAATTTGTCAGAGCTGAGACCCGGGCTGACTCTCAGCACTGCGTGAATGTCAAAGGGGGAGACTGGAAGCCTTTGACATCTTTGCTTTTTTGGGGGGCTATCTGCCGCAATAAAAAAAGTAAGGGGGAGAAAAAATGCTTTGTAGTTTATGTTTCAACAATTTTCATAAGTTTTCTTCTGAAATAAAATAGTGCCTTTGGGAAGGTAAAGAGAAAGAGGAAAGAGGCAGGCAAAAGACATACCATATACATGTCCATTTAGATTTTGAACGGGCAGCATTTGTGACAGTCCTATTGTTACTCTTTGCAGCAATTTTGGAAGGAGCTAATGAAGCCGCCGTGCACTTTCTTTGACTTAAAAACATAGGAAGATGCACATAAGGGGCCTTTGTTTTAATGCTGATATTTATATGCTGCATTATTAATAATCTGGTAGGTAGAAATACATGCAGATGCCTACATCCTCTGACTATATAGATTTGAATGCATTATGTTTTAATCATATTTGTGGATAAAGTCCACCTCTTATGGAAATCTAAAAAAATTATGTGGTATTAATGGATCAACCGGCACTATATGGTACAGATCCTGAGGAATGTCTGCCAAGCTCTTCTTAATTACTTATGGGTCTGCTAAAAGAAAGTTGGCATTACTAGATGGTAATGTCTGACAAAAGCATGTCTTTGGAAGATCACCTGAACTAAGCATGGGGATATATTGTTAAGTCTTCTCTAATAGCAGTAGTCCTAGTCAAATTATATGGGACAGAGGATGATATAATGGAAGAGAAAAGAAAAGAAAAGAGGGAGAACAAGAATGACATATTCAGTTATATTGACCCAACTATCTCCATTAACCAATCACTAAAAGCATGCATTTTAATGGTGTGTCCTATGTCTATATACACCTTCAATGTTCACATGAGCACTTTGTGAAGGCTCTGCTATTGATAGGTTTAATACCCACAGTTATTTTTGTCTTTTCTATATTATAGAAGAACTTGCAGCAAGAGCTGAGGCTGCATGTAGTCACCTATTGTGATTCTAGTATAGACCTACAGACAGAAGGGTGGCCATGACTGAGGAAGGCTTCCTCACAAAATACTGTATGTTGCCTGGCTCCATCAGTCCCAAGTGAGTGGGTACAAACTGTATATTTTTTCCTTCTTAGCTTTCAGATGACTGTTTTTGTACCTTACTAGCAAGGCACTTTAAAAGAAATCCTTGAAGCATTTGAACTCTCATTATAGTCCATCTTATTTTTATGCTACCATTCACGTTTATTTACCTACTTGCATATTTTGAGTACTTGTTTCGCAAAATTTATACCCAATCGTTTGCAATAATTCTAAGAATGACAGTGAAAACATCTCCTTCCTATGCAAAACCTATTTGGGTCCAGGATTTGACCCAAATCCACCCAAAATGAGAGTAAATGAATGATGATTCTGATTATATGGAATTTCCCAACAGTAAGAATTGCGAAGCAATGGAATAGTTGCTTTAGAACAGTGATGGCCTATTGCTTGGTTTTCAAGCACAGACTTGAAATTGAGAAGATTTCTGGACAGAGAAATGCATTGGATTAGAGGGGGGGGGGGCATCATATGACGTATTGCAACTTTTTTCCCTTCACTAAACCAGGCATGGGCCTTGCCAGCGTATGATGCATCTGGCCTGCAGACCACAAGTTTGACAGCCCTGGATTAGAGTATTCCTTTCAACTCAAAATTTCCAACAAATGCTTCTTTTTGGCATGTAAAGGTAAAGTGGGATTATTAGAACTGGATCTCTTTCTCATCACAATTATACTGTTGAACTCATACATCACAGAAAGTGACAGTGCGGTGGACTTTATTTTATCTTGAGAATATATAAACTCAGTCCTGGTAATCATGACTTAATATTTAGTGTTTTCCAGATTGGAACATTATGGCTTATTTCAAAATCACGGTCAAAACAAGCCATAGTTTAGCTTAATGTGTGAATCATAACTGGAATCTTCTAATCTTTGTTACAGTAGATTTTAGACTTCATCAGAAAAAAATTAATGAACATTACTTTGACTTTCTTGAAATCCAAGAAATAATGTTCTCTAAGGTGATTCTCAAAATAAGGCCAAGGTTTTAATTTTTCCTCAGTTTTCAAATATTCATATATAATTTTTTTCAATCAGATGATGCTCAAATATCTATGTTTTTCTTTTCTTTTATTATTTTAATTATTATAGTGGTTTATGTACCTCTTTATCCTTTTGGCACCTAGAATCAGAAGTCAGAAAAAAGAATGATATACACTTGACAATTCCAGGTGTAAATGGCTTTTAATATAGTTCCATTTGCATAAAAAAGTAATAATTTATAAAGAAAAATCCAAGCATAATTGATTGTCTGTAAGTCAGGCCTCTCATAGACCTGGCAGCTTTTTTACAGGCAGGAAAGGGAGGTGGGGAGAAGCTTGCTGTATGCACAACTCTTAGTGACATTAACTTTTGAATTTATGTATGAATCACATTTATGAAAGAAAAATGAAAAAATGAAAAAGGCCATTTAACACTCCCAGGAAGCAGGCCTTTTTTTGAAAGAGAACATTTTGTTTCAATATTGTTCACAAAATTAAAACTTATTCTTTACTTCACTGTTTCCTATATTTGTAAATGACTGGGGCATAGTTTTAAGGTCAATACTTGCAGAACTGCCTCTAGAAGCTTTATACAATCATCCAAATACTTGGATAAAGCTCCATAAGAATTCTGTACAGAGAAATGCTGCATAAATCATTATTGTTGCAGAACATATCACTGTTTCCTGTGTGGACCCAGTAACCCATATCATTCTGCTTTCCTTTGTAATCTGCTTTAAAAATTAGTTGGTATGAAAATTCATTTTAAATCTAACGTATAAGCTTACAGCCCTCTTTCCTTTCTTCCCTCCTTCCTTCTTTCCTTGCTGTATATGCATTTTGTACTGTTTTGAGCTATTTTCGATTATCAAAATATTTGGGCATCAGTGCTCATTCATAACTGAATTCTGATCTGCATGTAGTTAGCTAAGTACATTGAACTGAATTTCACTCCTGATGATATTGTGGCCAAATGCCTTCCATCTTAATCTGTCCCCAATGACAACACACTGTTCTTCTTGAGACATTTCTGTGATCTCCTGATCTCCTCCACTTTTATTTCTTTCAACTTTGAAATCATAGCCATTATTTCCCCAGTCTTTCATCTGCTCCCATGAAATGAACACAATATTTGAGCCTATGTGCATGAAGTGATCAGGCCAATCATAATTTACAAACATTAAAATCCACAAGTACAGAGCTTTTATCAAAGCTCTTTATCAGAGGATAAAGGAATGTATGGTAGGATAAAGCATACACTTATATGCCTAACTCATTCAGCAGATCCATTAATTGACTATGCTTTGTGTTTTAGATATATCACACCTTAGATGTGGCTTCTGAATATGCAGTGGTATCGTTCGTCCATTTTTGCATCTGAATCAGGTATATGCAGGGATGGCTTTTTGGCATAATGTTCAGCATCAAATGGGGTCACTTGTAATGACACAAATGGAATAAATAGGTGGACCCTTTCTCTGATTTAGTGTCAACTTCTTTTATTCTTAAGTTCCAAGTAGTATGCTGAAATTAACAGTAGAACTGTTGTGGTTCTTTTTAACTTATTTGGTTGTCGGTTGCTTTTGTTTTGCTATTGTGCTTGTCTACTTCTGTGATATGAAGTTTTATTTATCAGCCAATTGAATGGCTGACCCAAAATTACCCAGTTTGCGCTGTGTTTAGGGATGATCCTAGTCCAGTACCCTAACAGCAACATATACCATGTTAGTGCTCAACTTAACAATGGGACGAACAGGCACAATTCTGGTACACTACTGTATCTATTAACATGTATTTCTCTTTTGGATTCAGTGTCCATTGCTGGGTTGAGATGATGTCAGGATGACTGGTGATCCAAAATTCTAAACTTGAATGTCAATGATGTGTTTGCTTGACATTCATTATAGTGGTAATACAATTTTAGTTTGGAAGCTTTAAAATGACTGTGATCTGTCCCAGGTCTGGTGAAAAATAATTAAACAAAGAAACATGTATTTCTTTTTGTGCTGCTTTCTAAGTGTGTTTGCTTCATATCCCAGGCAATTATTCTATACTGCAATAGGGACTATACTCAAGGGAAATAAAAATCAGTCATTATTCTTATCTTCAAATGTTGTTGTGTCTGAAAATACTCTGCATTATCTGTATTATGGAGTGGCAGTTTCTACCAAACCAGGAATAACCTAGTAAACAGGTTGCTTACAAACAGATTTTGGCAACTGTCACATATAAAAGTATATAGTATTTACCCACCAGACTCATCAAATCATGTAAATTATTTTTTTAAATCAAATCAGGTGTTCATTCCAAAGTTTGCTTACAAATTTTAATAAAAAAATATAGAAGGAAGATGTGGATTCGATTGAAATATCCTTTTACCTTGTATTCAACCCCGGTTGACTAACGATGGGGCTCATATAACTGGCAGAAATTATAGCATGCATGATAAGGAAAGGCTGGACCCAAACTAGATGAAACACATAAAGAAACATTTATTTTAAAAAGGTAAATCAACCATAAAGATCCTCCCAATAGACTCAAGAGATGGGAGCCATTCTCATTTTCTCCATGGCAAAATTTAATCTAGCTGCTTGGCTTTTCAAGCATCATATTCAAAGAGATGCAAATTTGTCAGAGCTGAGACCCCAGCTGACTTTCTAGCACTTTGTGAATGTCAAAGGGGCTTAAAGGTTGATTTTTTTTTACCTCCTTCTATCCAAAGTAATTCAACAGTAGGGGAAAAAAAGCTTTAAAATGTAAGCTTCTGTTACCTAATTGTACCAAGCAGCCTATTACACGAACAGCTATTAACAGGAAGTGGGGGCAAGTGAATTTTAGTATGATAGAAAATGTAGATGGAGGTTTTCGTCAGAAATGTAAGAATTATCATATCTCAAGGATTCTGATCATAGGGCAGGATTGGGTAGCTGTTCAATAGCCAGAGGCCTCGTGTAACATTTTGAGATGTGGATAGAGACAAAACAATTGAAGTTATTTTGGTGCAGGGTGGAAAGAGTTTTTAATATACATACATTTATGCTTATAATAGGATTCACATTATCATTTTTTCTATTTTCCACAAATTTCAGCAAACCCATGCCACCAGTTTGCAGCAAAATGGCCAAAGGTAACTCAAGGAAGAAAACATAGGGTGTGGGCTGCATATAGTCCTTGACTCAGGTTGTCCACCTTGACAAAAAGATTAAAGAATATCTAGAAAAACTATTTCATTTGATGTAGAGGTAGTTCTCCCTTAATGATTACCCTATTTAGTGACTGTTCTGCCCCCCCCTCCATCCGGTAATGAACACAGACACAGGTTTAGCTGTTTTCCACTCTTTATTCACAGCAATTATAATCCTGTTGGCTGAAAGCCCAGACATGACTCACTGGCAAGACGTTGGCAGCAACCCAGACTCCAACAGATATGGGAACACAAGGCAGATCAGACAAGGAGTTCTCCAGATTAGTATGAACGGTTGTGTCCTGCCAAAGGACTCCTCCCAAAGTCTCTTCTTATATATTCTCTTGGAAGGGGCCAAGCCACCACCACCTGGGCTTGATTATGAGTGTCTCCGTAACTGCTGCCTCTGTTTCTCCACCCTCTGTTGCCTGGTGTCAGAGACAAACTCCCTTTGATCTTCCCCACTACTCCATGCCTCAGGCGCCTCTTGGTGGCCAACCAGCCTCTCTGGTCCCTGCTCTGAGTCTGAACCCTGCCCAAGGTCCTCCACATCTTCCATAGCAGACTCATAGGGGTCCTCGCTATCGGAGTCCATCGGCAGCTCCAACGGCTCCTGCTGGGCCACAACAGTGACCATTCAAATGTTCTGAACAAATATCTTCACAACTTTACACATATCACCATCATATCATCCCCACAGTTTCATGATCCCAACTATGGTTGTTAAGTCAGGACTACCTGTATAAGAAGTTAAAGAGGTTGTGCACAGCAACATGTACTTGAGCAACATGGTAGCAATTGTTATGTGGGCAATAAAAATAAAGCAGATGCATATGAACAAGCAGAGGCAAAAGCTAATGCAGTATGCAATATGCTATCTCCATACAAGAAATATTAATTATTTGGATCCATTTGCATAAGCTTTATTTTGGGATATGGAATTCAGACTGTTTGTGACTTGGTGGATGACAGACATAGAAGTGGACAGAAGTAGATTCATGGATTATGGATCATTGTCTCCATTACTGACTATAGTATCCCAAATAGAACTATATCTTTACAATGTTAAAGTATCTTTATTAAACAAGAGAAATATAAAAATGTTCAAATCTTTTAACGTTATCAGTGTGAAGTACAAATGACCCATATGGTTAAAGAATCAGTTGCCATTTTTGCTTGCTTAGCTTGCTTATTTATTTATTTAGAAGCATGTCACTCCACCAACCACTGAAGTGTCTCAATGGACTATAAAATAAAAGCAAAGCAAAATTGGAACCAGAGAGATTAAAAACAGAATCATAGTACTTGAAGGATCCACTGAGGCCATAGAGAACCCATGAAGTTCTCTCTGAGGAAGAAATGAAGAAGCCCCAAATGAAATGTGAAAGCAATCATCATAACTCAAAGAAACAATTAACATTTCTTTTGAGAATAAATATATAGGTTAGACATCTCAGGCAGAATGCATTCCCAAGACTTGGAGCAACTTTAGTTCCCGAAGATTTCATGTGTAAAACTTTGGGAACTTTTCCAAATGAGGGAAATGAGTAAGATGAAAGATTGAATTTAGTAATGATGTTGATGTAGAAAAAAATACAATGAACTGAAACTATTGGAGATAAATACAACGAAGCATCTCTAACAATTTTAGTGCTTGCTGGGTTCCTCATCAAAGGAATACAAAAGGGTCCTGAAGGCCACAAGGCTATAGGTTACTTGCCTTCCAAAATGATAAAAAAGGCAATGTGAATTAAAATATGGTCTTTACAGCCGGAATGTGGCATCTAAAAAGAACATGAGTTGACCTTACTCTAGGCTGATCTGGTGCATCTGAGTTCAACATTTCTAAGAAGGATCCAAGCCTGCCCTTTCTACTGATACTAGCAGATTTTAACATAAACAATACTAACTCCTTTGGCACCAAAGGAAAGACAAGAACCTGCTTTTTGTTATATGTTTCCTTCCCTCCAGTATCATCAGATAGTTTCAGATTGTCTGGTCTTTCTACTGTGTAATTCAGGATCTCTTATGACAAGGCAATCATGTATGCTCAAATAAAATATATTATTCATCCTCCACCGGGTCTTACTGGTATTTTATCAAATTCAATTACAGTTTTCTTTCAGCCATGTTCTAGTTTTCTGTCAACTTACTTTACTGCCCTTAGCTGGAGGTCAGGATGCAGATACAAAAGACCAAATTTTGTGCCAAGAAGTTGCTCAGGTTTCAGCATTTTTTATATTTTACCGATTTATATTGAAGATTCATACTGAGCCCATCCTTCTAGCCTCCTGTTACTGATGCCATGGAATTCAGTATGTCTCATCAAATAAGCATATATATTTGAAAGAAATCCTCAATCTAGTGGATCTAGATTGGATTAACATTATCATCATTCTTATAATTCTTTTCAACTCCTGTCCCCTGAAAAATGACCCTAAAACTATACTAGAATGGAGATACTAGGGCTTTATGATGATGATATACCACACATCGCTTCCTATGTTTTTGTATTTGAAGGTACTAATAGATGCTGTTAGAGAGGCAGATTGATGGAGTGATCAAGGCACTTGGCTAGAAAACAGGGGTTCTAGTACTGCCTCAGGCATGAAACCTGCTTGGTAACCTTGGGAAGTCATTCATTCTCAGCCCTATGAAGAAGACAATGGAAAAGTATTCAGAAAAACCTTGAAAATACCTATCCTTCTGCCAAAATGCTCACAAATCTTTTTTTCTCCCATGCATTTAGCCCATCCTTTCTCTAAAAATGCAGACACTTGTCCAGATAGTCACTAGGCATCAATACTGACCGGAAGACACAAAAACAAACAGGTCCTGGAAGGTCTGGTGTTGGAATTATCCTCTTTTTCCCATCCTAGAGGTTTTTTCATGTTTAAACCAAAGTATATGAGAAGAGATGAATCCTCTCAACACCTCCCAACATCACAGGTTAGGCCTCCCCCAGGTGCTGTCGGCTGGACAGTGCCGACTGGTGACCACTCGGGGGAGAGCCTTTTCTGTAGCTGCTCCGGCTCTATGGAATGAGTTACCAGCAGAGATCTGGACCCTTCCCACCCTTGCGGCCTTCCAAAAAGCCACCAAAACCTGGCTGTTACCGCAAGCCTGGGGTTGCTGATTTAAATCAGGTTCAACCCCCAATTAAACCGGATGTATGTTGGGTTTTTAAACTGTTTGTTAATGTTTGTATTCTCCCGCTGTATGTTATTTTTTATTTCATTCGTATTTGTAAACCGCCCTGAGTCCCTCTGGGATTGGGCATATAAACCCATTAAATTACAAATTATGAATTATTTGAGCAGTCACCATCCTTCTTTTCTTAATTTTTAAGAACAGAATATTATGATTTGATTGGAAATGGCCGGCTATTTCCCTGAAGAAAGAAATTGGTAATGTCTCTTGATTTTCGGTCTCAAGACAGAGTTGTACAATTGATTAATCCTGTCCTTGATAGCCGCGAAAGCAGCAGAAAGAATAGAAGAGTTTGACAAGATGAAAGACTTTTCAACACATAAGACAGCTGGTTGAGTGAAAAGATCTATAACAACACAGTGAAATATACTCAACAGTAAGTGGTATTTTTAGTGCAGAAGTACCTGCAAGCCAAGTTTTATATGACAGATTCATTGAAAAAACAGTTTTAAGCAACAACAAACAATAAAACAAAAACTCTTAATTAACAGCTAATGGGATATAATTTAGCCTTTTCAGACTTTTGGTAAAGAGCAAAAGTCCTACCAGATTTTTTAAAAGCAGAAAGCAGAGAATCGTGCTATGCATATCATTCTTAAGTTTATGTAAACAGTTTGATATGGCTTTTTTGTAATATTTTTCACCTATCCTTCTGCCAAAATGTTCACAAATCTTTTTTTCTCTCATGCATTTAGCCCATACGTTCTCTAAATGCTGCACATGCATGTATTTTAAACTTATGAAAAGGTTTAAATTGAGAGGCTCTAGCTATGAACACTGTGGTTTGTTCAGGAATAACTGAATTAGTATCTCTGCACAGCCACACAACCATGGGTAATGACTGCTCCATCTTCCTCTGCTCTTCCTCCTCCTCTTCCTCACTCTTCTTCTTCACCTTTTGCTTCCTTCCTTGCTTGCTAGTCTGTCTGACAAAAACCAATAATATTTTTAGTAGTAAGCAAAACAATTTAAATTCTCAATTTATTAGTTATAATAATTCATTAAATCAAGTTTACAGAACCCAATTTACATTTTAAAAGAAAATAAATTAAAGCTAATTACCTTATAATAATTTGGATTCTTCCATAGGAGAGATGTCTCTGTGTGAAGATGTCCTCAAATGTAAAGAAGACCACCTTTTTAAAAAAACATGAGGGTAGCACTTTAGTTGTGTCATTGTGGCCACTATCTTGACTTTTACCAATTTGTATCCCCTGCAGATGGAATTATCCCATTGTTTCCTCTTAGAGATGGAATTATTCCATCTACAGATTCCCTTCTTATCAGAGAGGACACAGAGACATGACTCCTATACAGTGGTGGGATTGAGCTGGTTCACACCTATTCGGGAGAACCGGTTGTTAACTTTCTAAGCAGTTCAGAGAATTGGTTGTTGGAAGAAATCTAATTTTGTTTTTTTCCACTTTACAGGGCTAATCCTGTAAGGAATGCAGGAGGGAAACATTCTGGTGTTGTTTCTAGCCTCATCTTTATTGCCCTGCTTACATAAACTGCCTCTCTGGTTAACCCTTATTACATTGTAACAGCTAAGGTGAAGTGTCCATCGACCTGAGTGATGTTGAGTTGGCCACACCCACATGATCACATGACCACTAAGCCATGCCTACCCAGCTGGTCATTATGGCAGAGAACTGGTTGTTAAATTATTTGAATCCCACCACTGCTCCTATACCTACAGTATATGTAAAGAAGGAATGTTATAGTATAGGATTAATTCTACTGTCACATAAACTAAAGCTCACAAAATGAGGATTGTGGGTTCTGATTTTATGTATCATTAGCAGCTGCAGGAGCCTATAAAATCAGCAAACTAAATTAAAAATAAACAAATCACATTTGCATTTATTAGCACTATTTTTCTTTATTGCTTGTTGAAAGGAGAAAAAAACCCTTGCAAACTTGGTTACCATATATCACTCATTTTCAACCTGTCTTATAGAATTGTAATAATATGTTGAAGGCAGATTTTTATCTGTTATTTTGAAATATTGGAGAAACATAAGATATAAAATTGGAGCTCCACAAGACATACTGTACAATCAAATTCCACTACTGAGTTATGCTATGTCCAACCAGAGTATATCCCTAATGATAAATATGAAATAAGCAGAATATGCTACCATGGGTTTCTTATCTGCAGTAATATTACTGTTGCTTTCTGTAAAATGGTGGTTTTAATAAGAATGCATATATTTTGTTTTATTTTATTACAATTCGTAGTCCATTGGAACCACCACTGGATGCCCAATGCAAATTTATAGATGAAAATGAATACTGATGAAGATATTATTTTACTTTCTATTTTGAAATATAACACATTAAAGTTACATTAACATTATTGCTAGTAATGTTCAAGTGGTGCTACTAACAGTAACAGAAGCAACCGTGTCAGCTCTCTTGGCCATATCATGAATTCAGAGTCAGTCAAGTCATCAGCAAAAACATAAGTCATCAGCAGAAACAGTTAACAGCAAAAATTCCTAAGAGCTTTTTGGATCCCCTAACTTCCTGCATACCCAGTAATTCTAAAGCTCACTAACTGTGATCTGCTGGTGACCCCAAAATTAGAGAAAAAATCTACATGTCCAGATTATCGTTAATAGGAATGAAAGCACGAGAGATTGTTGCAAGAAAGAAAAGTTGGTAGCAGGTGATTCTGAAGTTGAGTTCTAACTGTAACATAACTACCTCCACTAGATCAGACAGGGATGATAAAAAGAAGGGGGAAAAACCTCCACTTTCTTTGCCATCCTGTGTGTAGATGAAAGAACCTTGTCATTCCAACTTCACAAAACAGCACTAGAGATGAATCGCTCAACTCCACTGGGACAACCATTTTTTGCTGTTATTATAGAAGAAAATTATAACCATAAAAATGTCCAATTTAGAAAAAAAGGTGCCACTTTAGTGTCATTTGCATAAAAGCTGTTACATACAAATTGTTATAAAGACAAATGTGTAGTACTCTTGTTGGAAATTGCTTATATCTTAGGTGCTCTGCCTGAAACGACATAAAGGCCTCTTCAAACTGAAATTCATTCTCGGGTAAATAAAGCCGAAAGGGAATTTTCACCTATTTGTATGTACGTGAGTAGCTTCACATATAGTCCTTAGAAAAACATTTTTTGACGTGTTATTACCCCACCCTTTCAGCTTTTTTTTTTTAAGCTCTCACCCATTTTGCCTGCTTGGTGGCCTCCATTATAGCAGCTTGGCTTCAGCGAAGAAAGTTGTCAATTTGTCCAGTTCAACGTTAGATGTATTACTGGAAATACCTTACTTAAGCATTTGCTCTCATTGCTTTTTCTTGCAATTATAGTCAAAATTCACTAGCAAATTCAAAAAATCAGTATTCATGGAACTCTAAGATGTTTCCCATTGTGGAAAGCCTTCTGTCTCCTTCTCAGGGAACATTTTCTTAGCAATATGATCATAGGCAGCCCTTTATTAATTTCTCACCCTTCCAAAATTCCCCAGAACTAAAGCCTGAATATGTGAAAGCTGCTTCTCCGTTAGTGCATATTTTCTACATTGTTGCATATTTAAAAATTAACATGAAAAAGGTACCTAATCTCCTAATTGGGGGGGGGGGACCTATTTTCTATTTTTATTTTTTTTTAAATGTCCCATTTACCAAATTATTTTGGTAATTTGGTTTGTAGTTGAATTTTAAGTGACCTAATCTGTGGATGCCATGCAAATCAATAGTCAAGAGGAGACAAATCCCCCATCACCATGCTCAGGCTTAATCTTTTTTTTTTTTTTTTTTTGGTGCTCTCAAAAGTAAGCCCTGTCAACACTTGGCTTACAATAACCCCACTTAATGTCCATTCTTTTACTCTTTCTTAGGATTCTGCTGGTAAAGGAGTTGGTTTCATAGAATCAGAGAATTCAAAAGGCCATAAAGGTCATCCACTGCAATCTTCTGCCCAATGCAACCATCTCAACAGATGGCTTTCAACTTCTATTTACACATCTTCAGTCAAGGGAGGCCCACCAGCTCTAAGATGATTTATTCCATTGCTAATTAGCTTTTATCATTAGGAAATACTGAAATCTACTTCCTTATAATTTAAAAGCATTGTTTCTTGCTTTGCATTCTGGAACAACTTTGAGCAATTCTGTCTCATCTTCTACATGACAATCCTTCCTTCAGATGTTTGAAACAACTGTTGTGTCTTCCCAGGATCCTCTTTTCTTTATGCTAAATCATTTCCAATGTTTCTAGATATCCAGATATCTCTCACTGCAATCTTCAAGGTGTGTCTGTGCAACACAGAATGGAGAACGATGAAGTTTACCACCACATTTTTCCATTAAATAAGAAACTGATATTTAGTTTTGGCCTCATTTTTTAATGCAACTTTAGAGTCAGACCAAGTATACAGAAAGGAATGTGTGGTTATATGGTGCTACATGAAAGTAATCCTCAGGTTTTAATGTAATGCTTAGAATAAGTGCTAAGGAATTGCTTCTAAATAATCATGTATACGGCTGCTTCCAAGTAAAGCATTTGTACAGTTTGAATTATAAATAGATCTAACACATAAAATATGTAATATAAGATATAATCTATAATATAATATATACACTACTTATAATATATATTATTTATTTATTAAAGATGCTAGTTGATCTTCTAACAACTATGCTCAAAGTGGCTAATAATAATTTTTTAAAAAGCACAATGAAAAATAAAAGTTGCATGCAGTGTTAATATTCGAAATTATTTCAAGGCTTTGAGCTTTCATTGAAACTGTATGAACACTCCAAAAAAGAAGCTTAAAAAGTTAGAATAAGTTAAGCAGACTTGAACACTGGGCACTATCTAACAAAATGAAATTCAATGGTGAAAAAACTAAGGTTCTACATTTAGTCAAGAAAAACAAAATGCACAGGTACAGTATATGTGGTACCTCACTCAAAAACTGTGAGAGGGATCTTGAAGTCCTAGTGGACAACCATTTAAATATGAGCCAGCAGTGTGCAGCAGCTGCCAAAAAAACCAACACAGTTCTAGGATGCATAAACAGAGGAATAGAATCAACATCACATGAAATGTTAATACCACTTTATAATGCTTTGGGAAGGCCACACTTGAAATACTGCATTCAGTTTTGATCACCACAATGTAAAAAAAGATGTGGAGAGACTAGAAAGAATGCAGAGAAGAGCAACAAAGATGATAAGACGACTGCAGGCTAAAAGATATGAGGAATGCCTGCAGGGATTGGATATGTCTAGTTTAATGAAAAGAAGAAGTAAGGGTGACATGATAGCAGTGTTCCAATGTCTCAGGGATTACCCCAAAGAAGAGGGAGTCAAGCTATTCTCCAAAGCACCTTAGAACTAAGGAGAAATTTCCTGACAGTTAGAACAATTAATCAGTGGAACAACTTGCCTCCAAAAGTTGTGAATGCTCCAACAGTGGAAGTTTTTAAGAAGATGTTGGATATCCATTTGTCTGAAGTGGTGTAGGGTTTCCTCCCTAAGCAGTGGGTTTGATTAGAAGATCTCCAAGGTCCCTTCCAACTCTGTTATTTTGTTTTCCTTCTGAAAGGCTGGTAAATCTTGTTTATGTACAAGTAATGTTCTTTTTGGTGACTTTGACTTACTAGAAAACCTTCCTAATTGTTTTATTGCATGGGTTTTCAAATAAACCCTATACCAATAAGGTCCTACTACCTTGGAAAGAAAAATAGTCTTTTGGTTTAGGAGAATTTGGATAAACAAACAGGGTGGTTCGTGGAGTAGAGGATATCGGAAAATTAGTTACCACTGTTTGCAAGCAAAAGTGTTTCTCATTTAGGCAACCTTCTTTGGACTTTAATACATTTCAGTGACCTCATTCATTTGTGCATAATGAGATAAAATGGCTCAATTAATAACAATAAACAATACAGTAGAATATTCATTAAAATATTTGAATATTCATTAAAATGTATCTAGGGTTTTAAATGCAACTTCCTTACAAGGTGTAAATTAAAGTCAGGAGAATGCTCAGTAAAATAAAATGATATTCACCATGCCTAAAAAATTAAAATAAAAAATCAGTTGATGTCAGGTGGGCTTCCAGGTTGACAAGGTTTGATGCAAGAAGCCTACACATTTAGTACATAAAGTAATTTATACTGTTGGTAGTCTTCAGTCTAGCAAGTAGGAAAGTGCTTCATTTCCTAAATTGCAAGGCCCAAAACATAAGATTATGACCTGAGAAGGGTTTAACAATACAAGATGATTCTTCTGAATTGTGATGCAATGGGGTAGGAGTAGGGGTGGGTTCCAGCTGCTGCTACTGCCGGTTCGCTCAGGGATGCGCTGTACATGCACGTGTGCTTTGCATGCGTAGTACTAAAAATGCTTCTGTGCATGCGCAGAAGTAAAAAAAACAACAAGATGGCGGCACCTTTGGCACCACTGAGAGACTCGGTTCAGAGGCGTGGCAGGCCAAGTTACTAACTTTTCGGCCGAACCAGTCCGAACCAGTAGGAACCCACCTCTGGGTAGGAGGGAGATCAGTTTCAAGCTTGCTCCTGTCCCTTTTCCCTGTCAGACAAAGGACAACATGCAACCACAGGTTAGATTAGTGCCACAGATATTTGTACATGCTTAACATGCTTTATTTCTAAGGGTCCTTTCTCAAAGTAGGGTATTGTGATTTCCTGTGCTGCAGCTGCACCAATGTTCTCCACTGTCACCATGTTCATAGGATCTTCTGAAGACATCCCTAAGATCAAATTACTCCAGAGGGAGAGCGAGTGACAAAACATATGTCATGGCACTGTGACACAGATTCTGCCTCTTCCATAGTTGCATGTGATGCTACAGTACAAGTATGAAAGGATGGAATTTGTGACATGATACCAAAGAAGTTTTCTCACTTTGCCGTTCAGTTGTGGATGCCTCAGCCTGAGAGGAAAGCAATGAGGGCAGGATGGCAGATGTGACAGTGGAAGTACTATCAGAGATGCAGCTGGGTAGGAAGAGAGACGTTGGCACACCAGTACTCCCCAAATCCCCAATGGAAAATTGACTTAGCAGGTGGATCATGAAGAAAATATTCTAAAGGCCTCGATAGCATTTGTTGATGCCATGGCAGTTATCCCTACACATCCCGGGAGAGGTGTTGGGGCCCCTGGCAGTAAGCAGGGCATGAGAAGTGATTGTCATGAACATCTTGTTGTATATTTTCATGGCATTTCAAGGAAGGTGTTCTGAATACTCCTAGCATGGAAACATAAACTTGTTTAGGGCTGACAGCAATAAAATGCCTGTATACCTCCAGAATATAAGTGACCCTCCCCCCCCCAAAAAAAAGAGCAAGTGAGAGCAAGGCAATTAGAAGATGATAATATTCAAAAAGCTACAGTATACAAATGCAATCATGGAATTTAACACATATTGTATTTCCCCCCTCCCCCCTCCCCCTAAATCCCCACCTCCCTTCCCTCCCCCCGACTTCCCAAAGACCATACGTGGTATAACTTTTGGACAATCACAGTCTAAAATATCTCTACATTGAACTCAGCTTCTTACTGTTACCCAAATTTTAAACAATTTAAATTGTTACTGATACTAAGCATAAGCTATCTGGAGTTTCTTAGTCCCATATTTACTTTTTATGTAATCAATCCATTTTTTCCAGTCTCGTTTATATCTCTCGTTTGAATGTTCTTTGAGATATGCTGAAATTTTGGCCATTTCGGCTAAGTTCATAACTTTCAAAGTCCATTCTTGAATTGTAGGTAAATCTTTCTTCTTCCAATACTGCGCCACCAAGAGTCTTGCTGCCGTTATTAAGTACAGAACCAAATTAGTCTCTGCTGCTGTAAAGTCAATACATATACCCAGTAAGAACAACTGGGGGGGTGAATTTTATCCTTCTTTTGAAGATGTTTTGCAGGATCCACCATATTTTTATCCAAAATGCCTTGACATTACGACATGTCCACCATATATGAAAATATGTAGCATCACAAAAACCACATCTCCAACATTTAGGTTGAACATTTTGATACATAGAGGCAAGCTTTTTAGGATCTAGGTGCCATCTATAAAACATCTTATAAAAATTTTCTCTCAAGTTTTGTGCTTGTGTAAATTTCACATTTCTTACCCAGATTCTTTCCCATGTTTCAAGCATTATTGGTTCCTCGATATTCTGAGCCCATTTTATCATACAATCCTTAATCAGTTCCGTTTCAGAATCCATCTGTATTAGTACATTATATATCCTCTTTATATGCATTGAGCTTTGATCTCTTATTTGTTTAAACAAATTATCCTCAACTTTTACAAAGCCAATTTTTTGATCTGTTTTCCACCTAACCTGTAGTTGACCATACTGAAACCACGTTTGAACTACCTTCTCTTCTTTAAGTACCTCTAAAGATTTTAGTTGCATCACCCCTCTTTCTGAGTTAAGAAGTTGTCTATAGGTGGTTCTATCGTGTTTTTGTTCTACATTCATATTTTCAATTGCATGTCTAGGAATTGCCCACATGGGCACTTTATCATTTAGTTTATGTTGATATTTTTTCCAAACCCGCAATAAAGCATTTCTTAAGATATGATTTTTAAATTTCTTATCCATTTTTTTGTTAAATAACAGGCAAGCATGCCAACCATATAACAAGTCATATCCCTCGATATTCAAAATCCTGTCATTAGTTAGATGAATCCAGTCACTAATTGCAGATAATGCCACTGCATCATAGTATAATTTTAAGTTAGGTAATTTCAATCCTCCTCTTTCACGTGCATCTTGCATTATTTTCATCTTTACCCTCGGCTTCTTTCCTGCCCACACAAATTTGTTAATACCCTTCTGCCATTCTGAAAGATTCGCATCTCTTTTAAGTATTGGTAACATTTGAAAAAGAAATAAAAATTTTGGTAAAATGTTCATTTTTACTGCCGCTATTCTACCCAGCAAAGACAAATGCAGTTTTTCCCACCTTTTCAACTCCAACTGTATACTATACCAAAGTGGTTCATAATTATGCTTATATAATTTCCCATTTGAGATTAAAATATTAACTCCAAGATATTTAACTTTTTTAACTACCTCACATCTTAGCATCGCCCCCAGTTCTTCCTTCTGTTTGATAGTCATATTTATAGCTAATATTTTGGTTTTTCCTAGATTTATTTTAAATCCCGAGACTTGACCATATTGATTGATCGTGTTCAATAATACCCTACTAGATTCCTGCGGTTGTTCCAATATTATGACCAGATCATCCGCAAATGCACGGACTCTATATTCTTGCTGTCTAATTTTAATCCCTTTTAGACCGCCCAAGCCCCGTATCTTATTCAACAGTATTTCCAAAGTTATAATAAACAATAATGGGGACAGAGGACAGCCCTGTCTTGTACCTTTTTCAATTTGAAAGGAGTCTGTCAGACTTCCATTGACAATGATCTGGGCTGTTTGCTGCTGATATATTGCACCAATTGACCGTAAAAAGCCATCTCCTATCTGCATTTTTTGCAATGTCTTCAGCAGGAATTGCCAATTAACTCGATCAAAGGCTTTCTCCGCATCCAAAAATATGAATGCGGCTGGGATTTGATTGTTCTTTCCCAGGTATTCTAAAGCGTTAATAATTAATCTAACGTTGTTCTTCATCTGTCTGCCCTGCATAAAACCAGTTTGATCGGTATGTATCAATTGTTGAATTACCACCATTAGCCTATTTGCTAATATTTTAGTAAAAATTTTATAATCTACATTGAGTAATGAAATAGGTCTATAGTTTTTTGGTTGGGTAAGGTCTTGGTCTTCTTTGGGTATCAACGATATGAACGCAGTCTTCCATGAAGGGGGCACTTTCCCTCCCGATTGAATTTTATTGAATAGTTCTCTGAGGGGTTCTACCATTTCTAACTGTAAATTTTTATAATAAACAGCTGTTAAACCATCTGTGCCTGGTGCTTTCCCTAACTTTAATTGTTTAATTGCCTGCAAAATTTCCCCAGAGGTTATAGGTTGATTCAGCTTATGCCTATGTTCTTCTCTAACTAGGGGAATTTTCTCTTTATCTAGGTATTTGTCTATATCTACATCCTTAATTTTATCCCCTTTATACAACTCTGTAAAAAATTCCCGAAATACCTTTTGAATCTCTTCCTGTTGAAACACTTCCTTCCCTCTGTAACACAATTTGGATACATTTCGAGCTTTCCTTTTTTTTCTAATCTGATAAGCCAACCACCTACCGGGTTTATTTGCATTGCAGAAAGTATTATGTTTAGCATATAATAAACTGGTGGCTACCTGGTCAGAGATCAGCATATCAAACTGAGATTTTAATATAGCAATTGTTTCCCTAATCTTTGTATCTCCTGGATTCAATGTTAATTCTGACTCTTTCCCTTTAATTTCTTCTTCCAATTCTTTTCGTTTTTGCCCTTGTTTGTGTCTATGTATTTTGTTTATATTCATTAATACTCCTCTCATATACGCTTTGCTTGCATCCCATACATATTCCATAGATGTACCCTTATTCATATTGAGAACAAAATATTCCGATAGCAATTTTTTACAATCATTAACATACTTTTCATATCTAAATAAGTTTTCATTCAACCTCCAGGACCTTCTTGCCTGGGCTACCCTTCCCAATTCCATCCAGACTGGATTATGATCTGAAAGAACTCTCGCCATAATCTTTGTCTTCTTCACCCTGCAAAGTAAATCATTTGTAATTAGTATAAAATCAATCCTTGAAAGAGATTGATGTCTGTTGGAAAAAAAGGTAAAGTCATATTCTTCTGCATGCCTCTCGCGCCAAGCGTCTCGCAATTCAAAGTCGTCCAGCATGTCAAAAAAGGGTTTGGGTAACTTAGCTCGGAATTTGGTGTTCGGGCGAGATGTCTTCTTATCTCTTTTGGTGTCAATCACGCCATTCCAGTCACCCAATAATATACAAGACTCAAAGTCCCACTGTACTAATTTAGCATGGAGATTTCTTTAAAATCCATCTTGTTGTTGGTTAGGAGCATAAATTCCCAAAAGTAACGTCTTTTTCCCTTCTAAGATTAAATCTAATGCAATATATCTTCCGAAGGGATCTGCTTCAATTAGCTCAGCTTTAATGTCTTTTCTTAAGTATACTACTATGCCGTTTTTCTTTTCCATGGCTGAGGTCGCAAAATGTTGGCCCAGTTTGGGGTTAAACAAATATTTTTGATCGGTTGATTTGATATGAGTTTCTTGCAAACAAATTATGTCATTCTTAAACTGTTTGAGATAATGAAATATTTTCTTTCTTTTCTGTGGAGAGTTCAGTCCGTTAACATTCCATGTCAAAATCTTAGTTGTCATTTTTGGTTGCCTGAAGCTTTTTTAGAGCCTCCCGCAAGGCCTGTCTCACCTTTGGTTTGGCTCCTCCCACAGCTTCCAAGCTTGTTGCAGTAGCTCCTTGATCAGTGGCCAACGATTGTTGAGATTGTTGCATGGTAGTTTGTTTATCCGTTTGTCTGGTGGTCATACGGTTGGATCTTTTTTCCTTGACTCCTTGCCCCTCCGGGAGAGGGAGATGATACATTTTATCTGATGGTTGTGTGGTTTGCTGTTTATCTTGTTCGTCTCGTGGTTTTTCACCATATCCCGAAGATTCAGGGTATCCCATCTTCAGAATCTTATGATAGAAATCACGAGCTTTCCATACAGAACTGAGACAATATCTTTGTTTGTCCATTGTAACTATAATACCGAATGGGGCATCCCATCTGTACTGTATCTGACGCTTTCTGAGCTCTTCCACCAGAAAAGCATAATCTCTTCTGGCTCTTAGCATTTGAGGTGGTATTTCTTTCAAAACAATCAGATCCTGTCCACCAATTTGAAGCTTAGTATTATAAGACTCTTGTAATATCATATTTCTAGATTCTCTTGTAACAAAGTATATTACCACATCTCGGGGAAGTTGCCTTTGTTTTGCCGCCCACGAGTTAACACGAAAAGTCTTGTCAATCTGCCAATCAAAATTGGATCCCGGTTTTCCCACCAGACGGTCAAAAGCTTCAGAAAACATTTGCTTTAAGTTTTCCTGCTTTTCTTCACGCAGCCCCCTCACTCTTAATGCAAGTTCCATCTGCTTATACTGTATCATAATAATTTGTTTTTCAGCATTATCAATTTTTTGTTCCACCACTTCAGTTTTGGATATCAGGTTAGTTTTAGCTTCATTGAGAATTTCTAAATTATCTTCCATTCCAGAAATATATTCTGTTATCACATTTACAATTCCCATCATATTGTCATTCATTTTAGTGACCCTAGTATCGAATTTGTCATATAGAACTTCCATCTCATTCCTTATTTCATCTTTGAACTCTCTAAGCATTTCTAGATTCTGTTCTCTGGATTCTCTAAACATTTCTAAGTTCTGTTCTCTGGATTCTTTGAACATTTCCAAGAAAAATTCTTTTGTTAGTACGTCTCCACTAGGGGGCATAGATGGTGGGGGCTGCACCTTTGTGCCAGGTATGGGAGACGTTTTCGGAGGTAATTTCACAGAGGTTGATTTGGATGCCATTATATTTTGGTTTTAATTATTTATTCTAAATTGCTAATCCACTGTGCTGTTTGGAGAAAAAGAAATTCCTCCCCCCCCTTTTTTTTTTTTTTACAAAGGGTTTTACGGAGGGTTTCAAAAGAGAAAGTCCGTTTGGAATGTTTGGAATGTCTCTGTATCAACAACAAAGAGTCTTTGAAGGCTTTAAGGGAGTAGGTCTAATTAGATTATAAGAAGTTATTCCTTTGATTCTGTACCAGGAAGCCGGAGATAACAAATGCAGAAGCTGTAAACGCCATTTTGAAGACAATTAAGCAAAAGAGATTTTTATAACATTGAAGCTGGTATTTCAGATAGGGAAAAATTTTAAAGTTCACAAGTTTGGTCTTTGCTCGTATTGATTTTCAATAGTCTGTTTTCTAAAGATTGTCCTAAGGGGGAGGGGTTCCTGTCTTGTGCTGTAAATAACAGCTGCGAAGTTCAGGTCGGAGTTGAATGACTCAGCTTTGGGTTGATCCTCCCCTCCGTCCACAGCCCAAAAAGAAACAAACTGTGAACTTCAAAGAAGATTCTTACCAGCTGAGATTCCTCACTGCTTTTTTCTTGTCTGAAAAAAGAGTTATCTTCTTGATATTGAGTAGATAACGAACCAGAACTCTGGGGGCAGCTCTGTTAAGCTGCCGACGGCAACAGGTCCCTCCCCGGCTTTTCAATGTTAGTGCGAAAATAGAACAAACCGAATATACTGGAAGGTAATAGAAATATACCGAAGGAAAGAGTCGAGTGAAAGAAGAAGGAGGGTGGAGAGGGTGAGAGAGAGGAGGAGGAGAAGGGAGGGAGGGAATGGATTAGAGGGAGTGATAGGGTTAGGGTTAGAAAGAAGGGGAGGGGAAGTAGGCGTAGAGGGGTGTGTGAGAAGGAAGAATGAAAGTTGGAGGGGGTTGAAAGAGGGTGTATGGTGGGCCAAGGTGGTATATTGGGTTTGTATTGTAGAGGGCATTTTCTATATAAGTGAAGGCCGTGTTTATTACTCAATGTTATATGCCCTGATCAAGCACAGTAAATATGTGATTGTATAGAATGAAAACATAATAAAATATATATATACAGAAGATGATAATATTCCCCCAAGTAATTTTTAAAAGGATGCATGTTGATGGTGGGAAGCAGAAGCTGCCAAAAGGTTCATAGCATGTGGCATTAGCTCAGTCCTGACAATGAGTACAGTATAGCATAATTTGAGAGCTGCAAAATTATTTAAAGATTATACCTTCTCCATATTTTCCAAAGTATACATTCAGCCATGCAATATCTCCTGAAATCTTGCTTCAGAATGTGACACTACCTTTTTTCTTCCAATTACTTTGTCACTCAGAATCCCTAAGTGTAAATCTCTAGCACACATTAAAGAGAAAAATCACACTATTATACCATTAGAGTTAAAGGAAATGAGGAGGAAGAAGAGAAACAAGACATTCTCAAATACATATAGTATTTTTATTTGTGAAAATAATTCCATTGTATTATGATCTCATTATCCTAAGTAGCTTCTTTGGCCCCACAAGGCAGATACCCAGACTACCAAATATTTAGGCTTTTGCAGTTATATTAGAAGTTGAGAACTTTTTTGACCAAGGATTTTCATGACCAAAGGGAGAGTGACTGGTGAAGCAGTGAAGATACTATAGTGAGGAGAGCCAATCCTCCTTTGCTGGATGTTGGAGCCTGTGAAAGGAGTGCTCTTAGAGAAACAATTTATGCTAAAATAGACTTGCTAAAAAGAGCCGTTGTGGTGTAGTGGTTAGAATGCAGCGTGCCAAGCTGATTCTGCCCACTGCCAGGAGTTTGATCCTGACCGGCTCAAGGTTGATTCCCCCAAGCATTCCATCTTTCTGAGGTCTGTAAAATGAAGACCCAGTTTGTTGGGGAAAATATACTGAGATTTGTAAACTGCTCAGAGAGTGCTGTATATAAGTCTAGGTGCTATTGCTAAGCCCACAAAGACTTCATTTCTGTTGAATGGAGTATTCCATGCTGCTCTTGGATTGGTCAGCCTTGCTTAAACTGTAAAGCACTTTCTGAGATGCCGATAGAGGAAACAGCAAGGAAAAATAAGCATGTTGCCAAAATATTTGCCACCCTTCCACTTGTTTCTCTGCTTTTAATTTTCAACTGATCAAGTCCTTGTCTCTTCCTGTATTTATATATATTAAACAACACACACACACACACACACACACACACACACACACACACACACACTTATATACCCACATATACACCCTATGGTTTTTCTTTTCCCTAGAATTGCCACAGGAGATCAAAGTGACAGAGAGTGGTCACTTCTGGAACTTTTGAAGCTGCTAGTCAGAGAGTAAATGCCTCAAGATAGAAAAGTCAATTCAAAGCAGAATTGTTCAAACTACAATCTCTGAATATAAGATCTCTGCCGAAGAGTATTGGGACACAGGGAAAGAGCAGATGGGACCCTAGGGAGTCTTTTTAATAAGTTTCTTGTATTAATGGTTACATCTAGAATAGTTTATTTTTAAAATTTCATGTAAAATATAAAGGCTCTCTGGAGCAGAGGTTGTTTCTGTGTGACTTTGTAGTTTTCCTTTTCAACAATGCAGTCATTTACTTCTGCTTTCCACCACCACCCCTCTCCCTTTCCTGCCCTCTCCTTCTCCCTCTTCCCCACTCCCTCTCCATTCCAATCTATAATTCTCCTCTTTTCAGTGTCGCATTACAGCGTTCATGTTTCATACAAAAAGAGATTCAATTTGTTTGGTGAAAAACTTTTATCTCTATCTAAGAAACTACATGATAACCAGCACTAAATGACAATGATACAAAGGTAATCAAATCCAAGTCAGTTCTAACCAAGTTAACACCATCACCCATATATATATATATATATATATATATATATATATATATATATATATATATATATATATATATATATATATATATATATATACATACATACATACATACATACATACATACATACATATACATATACATATACATACACATACACATACACATACACATACACATACACATACATACATACATACATACATACATATATATATATATATATATATATACCATTACCCCACCCAGCTCCACCCACAACTCCACCCAGATGACACCCACCCACCATCACCAATCACCATGACCCACACCCTCAGCCACACCCCCGCTCAGTGTCATCATAACCTCTTTCCTGGTTAGCTGCATCCGAGCAAAAGAGTTACATCAGAGTAGGCAGTTGCACCCGAGTAGAAGAGCCACATGCAGCTACAGGCTCAATCGACATCAGAGAGGCAACATCAACGTGGCAGTGTTAGTGGCGGGCATGGTGATGGACAGGTTCCCCCAGGATGGCAGCCTGAGGGCTGACATGCCGCCCCCTACCAGTGGAAAGGATTCTGGAAGACAAAAAGTGCTATTAGCAGTATCCTCTATAGGTTTATCTGGGTATCAACGATGTAACCAGGCAATCAGGTGTGGTGCGGGCATCTCAGATGACCTCACCCATGATGCGTCTGTAAACGGGTATCCCTTCCAAACTACTAAATACTGTAAAGTGCCATGACGACGATGGGAATATACTATCTGTTTGATTTCATAATGCGGTTCACCATCAACCTGCAACGGAGACGGTGGTTACGCAGCCCAGAGGTGGTCACCGATTTGAATAAACTGCTGTGAAACACCAGGTGGGTTTTCCACAACATAGCAATAGCAGTTAGACTTATATAGGGCTTTCAGCCCTCTCTAAGCGGTTTACAGAGTCAGCATATTGCCCCCAACAACAATCCGGGTTCTCATTTTACCCACCTTGGAACATAGGAGGCAGCTTTAATTCTACCGTGACCAGATTAATTACTCTGACGATTGGGAATGGACCTATGAACTTGGGACCCAACTTACGACAGGGCACTTTAAGGCGTATATACTTGGTAGATAAAAATACCTTATCCCCAACCCGAAACGTTGGTTGTGGACTGCGTTTCTTGTCGGCGTGTCTCTTGTACGTGTCTGCTGCAACCCGCAATGCTTTTTGGACATTTTCACACATGGAATACATGTAATCTATCCATTCCTTTATAGTTCCGTGATCAGCAGTGGCTTGAGGACATTCACGTATAGCAATGAAATCAAACCCATTCACAATACGGTAGGGGGTATACCCAGTACTACTATGTACTGCATTGTTATGTGCAACTTCAGCAAATGGCAGTAGACACACCCAGTCAGTTTGCTGGTAATGCACATAACAACGGAGATACCATTCCACTGCAGCATTAGTTCTCTCTGCTGTGCTGTTGGTAGCCAGATGGAACGCAGAACTCAAACCCTGAGAGGACCCCACCCTCTTCAGGACTGTGCCAAAATTGAGCAGTAAACTGTACTCCACAATCTGAAATTATACATTTAAGTACACCATGCAAAAGGTAAATATGTACTAGGAATAGTTTGGCCAATTTTTTAGCTGTCAGAAGCCCTGGACAGGCAATGAAATGAGCCTGTTTTGAGAACAAATCAACTACTGTCCAGATAACGGTATTCCCCCTACTCTCTGACAGCTCCACAATGAAATCCATTGCTATGTCTTCCCAGGGCGGAGTAGGCTTTGCTACTTGTTGTAACAAGCCAGGTGGATTTCCTGGCCGGTTTTTCATAGTTGCACAAACGTTACAACCCCGAACATATTCCTCAATATCCTGCTTCATCTTTGGCCACCAAAACTGCCGATTCATCAAATGCAGTGTTTTCAGGAATCCATAATGTCCTGCTACCCGGGCATCATGACAACGCTGTAAAACTGCTATCCATTGTTCTGTTGGAACATATATTTTTGGCCCTTTCCAGGCTAAACCATCTCTTTTGGTTAGAGTCTGCTGATTCACCTGGAACCAAGGGTCTAGTGGAAATGCATCTCTAATAGACTGTGTGATATCAACTGGAGGATTTCTGCCCTGAATGCTGGCCGCTAAAGCTATATTTGCCGACTGGAGAAACATAGGCTGGAAGATCTGCTCTCGATTACTATTAAATTGTGGCTTCTATGACAAAGCGTCTGCCATAAAATTTTGTCCACCAGGAATATATTTCAGTTGAAAGTTAAACCTATGGAAGTAGAGCGCCCATCGTACTTGCTTGGGCAACAGCTTCTGGGGAGATTGTAGAGCCTCCAGGTTCTTGTGGTCAGTCCATACCTCGAAGGGGACCATAGCCCCCTTGAGTAAATGCCTCCATGTAAGCAGCTCCCATTGCATTGAAAAAGCCTCCTTTTCCCATATAGCCCATCATTGTTCTGTGTCACTTAGTTTGCGGGAGGTATAGGCACATGGCTGCAGTTCTCCTTTTTCATTTAGTTGGAGTAAGACAGCTCCTACTGCTACATTGCTCACATTTGCCTGCACTATAAATTTCCTGGCTGGATCAGGATGTCTCAATATTGGCTCATGTGCGAACAATTCCTTCAATGTTTCAAATGCTTTTTGACAAACCAGATACCACTGTAAGGGTTGACTTGGAAAAGGCTTTCCGGCAAGGTGTCTTTTTTTAATAGGTCAGTAAGTGGTAAAGCCACCTTGGCAAATGATGGTATGAACTGACGGTAGAAGTTGGCAAACCCCAAGAAGCTCTGTAATTGTTTCCGAGTTCTTGGAGCCTGCCAGTCCATTACCGCCTGTATCTTTGCTGGATCCATTTCTATTCCTGCCTTGGAAACTCTATTGCCTAAGTAGTCCAAATGGGTCTGGTGGAATTCATATTTAGATACTTTGACATACAATTGGGCTTTTAACAATTTGGTCAGAACATCCCTTACCATTTTATGTGACCCATTATATGTCTTTGTGTAAATCAAAATATCGTCCAGGTAAACAAGTATACCTTTATAGAGATATTCATGCAGTACCTCGTTTATTAACTGCATGAACACTGCCCATGCCCCCTGTAACCCAAATGGCATCACCCGATATTGGTAGTTCCCCAGAGGACAGTTAAAAGCTGTCTCCATTCATTCCCTTCTCGGATCCTGACACGATAATAAGCCTCCCTTAGATCTAACTTAGTGAAAATCACTCCCTCAGATAAACAAGGCCAGCATATCCTTTATGAGTGGTAGTGGGTACATATGCTCTATGCACACTCCGTTTATATCCCAAAAGTCTACACATAGACGGAGATCACCATCCTTTTTCTCTCTGAATAACACAGGGGCTGCAATAGGGGATATTGCTGGCTGTATAAAACCCCATGCCAAGTTCTTGTCAATATATTTTCTCATCTCTTCTAACTCTTTGGGTGTCATAGAGTACATCCTTGGCTTGGGGAGCTTGGCTCCTGGCACAATTTCGATAGCACAGTCAGTAGAATGATGTGGAGGGAGGACATTGCACTCTTTTTCACTAAAAACCTCAGCTAAATTGTGTATTCCTCTGGGACCCCTACCAATTGGTCCACACCCTTCAACATCTCTACTTCCTGCTACTGACCATTCCCTGTAAGCCAACTTCCTGTGCTTAGCTGTTCATGTGGTGGTGGTTCAGGGCCCACCCCAATGCATATACACCAACAACCCCCCCCCATATGAGGGAGGGTCCATTTATCCAGCCATGCAAGGCCAAGTATCACAGTTTCTGTCATCCGTGGCACTATAATAAACTGGATTAACTCCCAAGTTCGAGCCTGATTTTTTTCTGTAATCTGGGTAGCTGGTGCCCCACCCAGCACTGACCCATCTACTTGTTCAAACCATAGGGGATGGGACAGGTTTCAAAGTTTTATCCCCAGCTCCCTCACCATGCTTAGACTTATGAGGCAACGAGTACTCCCAGAATTAATTAAGGCATCATACGTTCGACGCCTCTGAGCAGTGAGGATAACAGGCACCCAGAAAGGTTTTATTGGCCTACTCACCATAGGGTCATTTTCACCCTCTTCATCAGTTTCACACCCTTCCGCTGGAGGACTTGCATGTGCTAGATCTTGAGAGCCATCAACCCCCACTGTGGAGTTTTCAGTAGCAGCTTGCTGAATGCCCCGAGATTTCTCCGGCATTTTCCTCATGGTTTTCCGGGCCATACTAGGTGCAACTGGACTCTCCTGGACTGGTTTAGGCTGTGCAGCTGGGGTCATCATGTTGCAGTCCACTGCTCTGTGCCCGGGTTTTCCACACCGGAAACATATAATGGGAGGTCTGTTTGTTACTGTCTTTTCCATTGACCTTGCCGCCGACGTCAAGGATCCCGGAGAACGGCTCACTGTACAGTCAACGAAATGGCGTGGTCTACCATTTCCCTCGTCTCTAGGTCTAAGGTCCCTCAACTCCACTTCTAATTTTGTAGCGGCTTGATACCAGGACCACAGGCAGGGTTGTAGGCCTTGATATACACATGCCTGCTGGATTGATCTATCTAAGCTGGTCTTAAACTGATATACTAACAGGTCTCTCTGGCCAGCCTCTTAGTTTTCCTGACAATCACCGGAAACCCTGTATATAATCAGCAACCGGTCAGCCCTTCTGGTGTAATGCCATCAACTCCCCTTCAACCCTTTGTACCTGGGTCAGATCCTCAACCATTCTCGGAGGGCAACCAAAAAGAGACCACAATGCCGCAACTCTGGATTGTGTTCGCTTTAGAGGTCCGCAGCCCAATCTGCATCCTCTCCCTCTTAGAGCTCCTGCAATGGCCATCACTATGGCCCATTGTGAAGTGTACAAATGGCCAACTCAGTCCATATGCTCTATCACATGACCCAAGAAAATGGCTACTTTGTCTGGGTTACCATCGAAAGAGACCTTCAATGAGGGAAGCTCCCAAGGACCCCCCACTATAGCCTGGCCTTGTCCATTTCCAGCTGGCCAAGTATAGACTGGATGGGAACTAGATACTTCCTGTGGCAGCCAACGTTGGACTTCTGTCGTCACTTAGTGGTTCCCTTTGCTGTTTGGGTGGAAGCCTCAAAGGCAACTGTGGGTCCAGCTCCCTGCCGCTGGCCTGGGTATATTCCTTGGGTTGGCTGTTCTCTTGATAACCAGAACTGCTATCAGGGAAGCTAGCCTCCCCAAACCACTCCCTCAGGCAATCCAATCACCCTCTTCATCTTCAGTCACCCTCCTTTCTCTCCATCGAGTAAGCTGGCCCCCCTGGGGAGAAGGTACAGGTAGTTCTGAGCTGGTTGTTAACCCCGTATGCTTCCACCACTCATTCACTGGCACCACTGGTTGATATTTATTTATTATTTATTTATTTATTTATTTATTAGACATATACCGCTTCATTGGGCTTTCAGCATTCAGATATGTAGGAATAGCCCCAGTGGCAGAGGCCTGGTCTACTAAGGGACTCTCCTTACGTCTTACAGCTACCTCTGTTTCCTCGTCCTGTGTTGGAACGACCAAAGGAGTGACCTCAGGTAGGACCACTTCTGCTGCCTCTGCTCCTTCAGACATCATTCAGACCAAACAGGAACTGTGCGAAATGAAGTATTGATAGTGGTTGAGAACTGACTTTTCTGTCACGTTACCGTGTTCACATTGCATACAAATTGAGTTTGTTTGGTGAAAAACTTTTATCTCTATCTAAGAAACTACGTGATAACCAGCACTAAATGACAATGATACAAAGGTAATCAAATCCAAGTCAGTTCTAACCAAGTTAACACCATCACCCATATATATCCCCCACCCACCCAGCTCCACCCACAACTCCACCCAGATGACACCCACCCACCATCACCAATCACCATGACCCACACCCTTAGCCACATCCCCACTCAGTATCATAATAGCCTCTTTCCTGGTTAGCCGCATCCGAGCAAAAGAGTTACATCAAAGTAGGCAGTTGCACCCGAGTAGAAGAGCCACATGCAGCTACAGGCTCAATCAACATCAGAGAGGCAACATCAACATGGCAGTGTTAGTGGCGGGCATGGTGATGGACAGCTTCCCCCTGGATGGCAACCTGAGGGCTGACATCCAGGTTATTTCCCCTGCAAGTACTAACTAGTTCTGAATCAAATTGACCTTTTGGTCTCAGCAAGAATGAAAACAGAGATTATAGAAAATAGATTACAAAATAAGGGTTCAGCATGTCAATACATAATTTAGATTTGGAAGTTCAACAGCAGGTTCTATTTTAGCTACTGTGTAAGGAGAAAATGGATGCTACACAGAAGTAGCTTGAACTAATCTTAAAATTGACATAGTTTCTTCAAAAGCGAGAGCAGTGAGAGAAATACAAAAGACTTGGGAACTAGAAGGGCAGAGAGCAAGACAAGCAAGGAGATGAGTCAATGGCTCATTCAGAAAAAAGGACAATGTGCAATGATGAGAGCTGATATCACTGCCAAAAGGCAAGAGTTGAATCCCCATTTTTACTGAAATTAATAAAGTCTCAGCTGAATATTGAAAAATTGTATCTACGTAGGGGTATTTTCCACCATAAAAGAGCAGAGTTGTAGAGATGAATTTCTCCCATCAGTGGAATAGTTCCCATCAATGGAAAGAGTTGGTGATTTCCCCACAGCCCCTTCCACATCTTTAAAATATGCTCCTCGTGACAAGGAGGAGCATATAGAAGAATGTTGCAGGGTAAGTGCAGCTGCAGGCTAAAAGGATGGTAAACTCTTATCACAGTAGCACACATGTAATGTTGGACTTGCCTGCCTGCATCTGGGTGAAGGAAAAAAAGGGGGTTTGAGGAAATGCTAGGAGGAATGAGCAAATCAGGAAGCAGCTGCAGAAAAAAATAGCATTGTGGCATGCCCTTCTTCAGGTTTTTAGCTGTGCAATAAAGGCTTTTTCTGGAACACCAGATTTCTTGATCCCACTTCATATATTCATCCTCTCTTCTGATATGCTACAATTCTAGGGCTTCTGAATTTGTTCCATTCTCATCATACAATCTGTTTCTTTATTATACTGTTGAAATAATTTCTGTGTGTTTGTGGTTATTCTTCAGGCCCAAAAGCTGCTTATTTAAAAGACATGTTCTTTTCCTCTATTTAAGTGTCTCTTCTTTGCCTGATTAGTGGCTCAATCTACATATATTGTTGACCTTGATTCCCGAACTACTTCCTCAGTCTCTAGTAACTAGTAGTAAAACTGCACTTGTTAAAATAACAGAGTTGGAAGGGACCTTGAAAGTCTTCTAATCCAAACCCCTGCTTAGGCAGGAAACTACACCACTTCAGACAAATGGATATCCAACATCGTCTTAAAAACTTCCAGTGTTGGAGCATTCACAACTAATTGTTCTAACCGTCAGGAAATTTCTCCTCAGTTCTAAGTTGCTTCTCTCCTTGATTAGTTTCCACCCATTGCTTCTTGTTCTACCCTCAGGTGCTTTGGAGAATAGCTTGACTCCCTCTTCTTTGTGGCAACCCCTGAGATATTGGAACACTGCTATCATGTTTCCCTTAGTCTTTTTTTTCATTGAACTAGACATATCCAGTCCCTGCAGGCATTCCTCATATCTTTTAGCCTGCAGTCCCCTTATCATCTTTCTTGCTCTTCTCTGCATTCTTCTAGAGTCTCCACATCTTTTTTATATCATGGCAACCAAAACTAGATGCAATATTCCAAGTGTTGCCTTACCAAGGCATTATAACATGATATTAACATTTCATGTGATCTTGATTCTATCTATCTGTTTATGCAGCCTAGAACTCTGTTGTCTTTTTTGGCAGCTGCTACGTACTTGTTCCACTGGGGCCATGTTTAGGTTAACAAAGAATGCACAAATCAAAACAATTTTGGAGTTTGCAATAGAATAACTGCACTGCTATTTCCCATCCCCATTCCTCCATATTTTCATGGGGGAAGCAAAGCCTTTAGTCTTTGCAGTTCAATGAAATGCATTAAAACATGAGTATTTTATTTAATGGCCTTAGTAGATTGTTGTTGTTGTTGTTGTTGTTGTTAAACTATCTTTGATTGCAGACTATTAGCCTTAATCAATTTCTATGCTGAGACCAGAGATCATATTAGCACAATCCCATTTTAATCAATTCAGGTTTGCATTTTAAGAGTTGCTTTGGTATTTTTGTTTGGTTTATGCATTACATTTACTTCCACGTGCCTCAGGTAATGAAATTCCATAATCAGAGCATGATAGGAGAACTGTAAGTAAAAGCCTGGGTAATAGGTTTGTTTTCCTTGTTGACCATAGAGGAATATCATCTCTGCCAAAAAAAAAAGAAATACCTGAATCCATTATTAAGTACTCTACATAACTGCTCCATCATATAAAACAACCCCAAACTACAATTTTCAATACTACTTATCTGCAACAAAAATAATGCTATTTGACAGACACGGCCAGTTTTATGATGAGTAAACATTTTTTTTAAAAAAAAACTCCTTACAAGCTGATAAATATTATAATAGGTTGTGGCGAGTTGCAGTCTTATTCTCTGATGCTGTGGTGCATGCATGCTATTCTGAGTTCAGCCCTTTTTATTTCTGCAGAAAACTCTGGCCTAAAATGTTGGAGAAATCACAGATTTATCAAGGTAGAATCTTCCTGCTGGGAGGATGGTGGCAGTTGTAACATAAAAGTCAAGAGATGATCGCAATCACAAAATAAATCAGAAAAACAGAATGATAAAACAGAGGGCCCCTAAAATTACTAAGCTGTGAGTTGAAAATGCCTGGGAAGTTAAAATGAATATTTTCATTCAGAAAATCATGTAAAGGAAACATTGGCATTTTTTTTTTGTTCTGGGTTTAAATGTCTCCCATTCTTCCAGAATGTTTATTGTTTGAATGACAATATGTAATATTCCTCTTCTTTAAGGACCCAGATTGTTGTTGGTGGCAATATGCTGACTCTGTAAACCGCTTAGAGAGGGCTGAAAGCCCTATGAAGCGGTATATAAGTCTAACTGCTATTGCTATTGCTATTTAAAAAGTTTGGAAATCAAGCCTTTCAAGGATACCCATGGGGAATGGGGGCAAGAAAAAATCAGGGTGACAACTGTGTGATCAAAGTTTGGCCTTTTTCTTTGTGCCTCATATGTGCAGCCCTTGTAAAAAGAGTCTAAAGCTTAAGTTATATGAAAAGGACCATCATTTTGACTTTTTGACTTCTTCTGATGCTCCTAAACTTCCATTTCAAAATCCTGTTCTTATAGAATCACTAGTTGGCAGAGCACAATAAACATACTATTGTTATGAATTTCGGTGTCCAATTTTGGGGCTTTCCAGAGAATGATAACACTGTGCACTTGTCATCATTCAATTTAATATATGAGCATCTGAATTTGCTTGTAATATTGCTTCAAAAAAGACTGTTACCTGGTTTGGGTCTCTGTCTCTGTCTCTCTGCCTCTCTCCGTCTCTGTCTGTCTGTGTGTCTGTCTGTCTGTATGTCTGTCTGTCTGTGTGTCTGTCTGTCTCTCTTAATCATCTGTGTTTTCTTTGTAAAGTATGAATTGCATATAACTGGCAGAAAAGATTTTGATTATTTTTTTCCTGGATGAAATCTGCCATTCATACACTTTGTTAGAAGGCAGCCAGTGTATATGTATGTCCTGTCTTTATGTAATTATTTTTCCAGAAATTTATAGCTTTCTAGATCTCCACAACTTTACTTAAAACGGAAGAGATCACATCATGAGAATTTTCCTCCCATTATTTTTTTCCCAAGCTGGAAAGACTGAGCAGCCAGGAAAACTTGCAAGAAATGGAAAAATACATAGGAATCTGCAGAAAAGTTCAGAAAGCAACAGTGACAATCAGCTCAATGCTATTGTAGCTTCTTTCCCAGGTCTGAATAAATGTAATGATGACGTATCATGACTTTTTCCCCCTTCACTAAACTGGCTGTGGGCATGGCCAGGATGTGACATATCTGGTTCACAGGCTGTGAGTTTGATACATCTATCCTACACAAAAGGGCCAGCTCAGGGTGAAATTCAGCAGGTTTTGACAGTTTCTGGAGAACTGGTAGTGAAAATGTGGAGTAGTTCAGAGAACTGGCAAATACCACCTCTGGCTGGCCCCAGAGAAGGATGGGAATGGAGATTTTGCAATATCCTTCCCCCAGGAGTGAGGAGGGAATGGAGATTTTACAGTATCCTTTCCCTGCCACCCCCACCAAGCCACGCCCACAAAACCAGTAGTTAAAAAAAATGATATTTCACCACTGGGCCAGCTTCCAATAATATTGTATGTGATGCCATACTGATTGTTTACTCTTCTGGTAGACACTGCTGGAGAAATGCGTATCAGAAAATATGAATAGCAGGACCTGTACCACCACCAATAATCAAGCAAGCTTACAAATATTGCCAAAAGAACTTTGAAAAAAAGTTCTCCAGCACTTCAGAATAAACACCTCTCTCATGGGAAGAAAATGTGTGAGGAATTGGCTGGGTGATGTGCAAAAGAGGATGCTGCATTAGGCTTACAATTAGACCGGTGAGTGCCTTTGTCAAGTTCAGTGCCTTTGAGATGGGTGGACTCAAACTCGCATTCTGGGAGTTCAAGTGTACCCATCTTAAAGGTGCTGAAGTAAAGAAGAAGCACTGTTTTAGATTGAACAAAGAAGAAACTATATTGTTAGGATTGAGGGATATAGAGATTGCAGACTTCTCTGCAAAAGACCAGAAACACAAAACTAAGCAAACAGCTAAAACTAAACAGCTCTATTCAATGAATACAAAAGATTGTGAATTGCGTTCTGTTCCCTTGATTTCAGAAGTACGTGGCATCAGTGAAGGCCTAATACAAACTGGTGTGTGTGTGTGTGTGTGTGTGTGTGTGTGGAAACAGGAACATTTTAAAAATCATACCACTACTTCCTTCAGCTGCGCATTCACCAAAATATTTTATAGGGTTTACTTCACCTATCATTTTCCCCATCATATTTACATTTAAATTACTTCTTCCTTAGCATTATTCATACAGTTTTGCTGGAATTTTCTCCCATATACGAGATTGGTAAATAAATAAATAAAAAACCAGCTATTAGATCTGTATCTTAATTAATGGTAAGCTGTTTTAAGTAGTGAAGAAATTAATTCATTTCAAAGTCTCGTATTTTTCTTCATTTCAAAGATGTAAATACCAGAAAGAGCAGTTAGACTTTAAAGGAAAAATTTATGAATATTTCCCTCTTGGTATTTCTTTCAGAGCCTTTTAATTAAGGACAAGCGGCCAACATAGTATCATATACCAATCTGGTATTTATTAACAAAGCTTGTCGTGATTTTTTAACTGATTATTGCTCAGAGAACCCTCCCCTCATTAATATAAATGAATTAGGAGGGATACAGCCAAATATTTCAAATGGGAATTAACATGAGACTGCAAGGTATAATTAGCTAAAAATACTAAATACATCAAAGTATTAATTTATATGGGTATATGTCAAATTTGTCTAGTGTGCATTAAAATATTACAGTGACATACAGAGAGATAGACGCAGATATAAAGATAGATATGTAGGTATGATATATCATTCAGTTGATTATATATATATTATATTATATTATATTATATATATTATATATATATATATAGTTAAGATTTGAATTCAGCACTCAGCATTAGCAGACCAAGTAAGTCTAATCCATTAGTTATTCTACTTTTAAGATACTGATCCAGCAAAGTTCTGAATTGATTCCTCCAGATTGGAGCAATATACAAATTAGTATTGCACATTTAATTTACAAGATAGTTAAACAATTTTCTTCCTTGTTTAAAAAAAAATTACTGAAAATCTTGCCCACTTGCAATAGCACTGGGTTCATTGAAGTCTGAAGTTTTCTTCTAACAGTTCCTGAAATAACCCATTACGAATTAATTGCTTATGAAGTGTGTGGTAAAACCAGGAGAGGCAGGGTTAAAATATAATGGGGACAAGTAAATGTGAATTGAATACAAAAGTGAGTGACCAAAGCTAAAACAAAAAGTACATTTGGGTGATTTAGCAATAGCAATAGCACTTAGGCTTATATATCACTTCATAGCTCTTTACAGCCCTTTCTAAGTTTTTTTTTAACCGAGTCAGCATATTGCCCCCAACAATCTGGCTCCTCATTTTACCAACCTTGGAAGGATGGAAGGCTGAGTCAACCTTGAGCCTGGTGAGATTTGAACTGCCAAATTACAGGCAGCTGGTGATCAGCAGAAGTAGCCTGTAGTACTGCACTCTAACCACTGCACTACTGTGGCTCTTATTTGGAGAATGAGGATCAAATTGCAAAATCAATGTATAATGGAACCATGACTTGTCTACAGCAAGGAGAAGACTGATGTTTAGATGCAGTTGAAAAAAACTTCAAAACAGAAGAAATAAGTAGCTTAAAGAACAAATGTAACAAAGTCCATACAGCACAGTCATAATGTAAATAAGGGTGGGTTGCAAAGTTAAAAAATATGAAAAGATATTAAATGGTATTGCTATAAACTGTAACCAGCTATAATAACTTTTCTTATCTCATATCTTAAACCCGTTGGTTTACTGGTCCTTATTCTGTTTGTATGTATCTGTGCTGGATTCACTGTACAGTCACAATGCATCCCGAGATTCCATTCCAGTAAGATTTTAGAGGACTACTGTAAGCATTCTACTTAGTGATCTTTGTAGAACAATCATCATCATCAGTAATAACAATGGCTCTCACCCACTTTGGTAGATTATCTTTCTGAGCTCCTCACCTCTTAGTGAAGTAGTGAAACATATGAAACTTATTATAAGGTCTTCTGGGATTGCAACTCCCTGTAATAGTAAGTGGGAATGACCTTGGGAGACAGGTGGAAGAGCTGTAGATTGGAGTTTCATGGACTTTAAAGTTGAGGGGAGAAATGTACTTTCAGACTTGCAAGTTTTCATTGATGTAACCTTATAATAAAGTAAGAGCCAGTATGTCTAAATAAATTCTGGTCTGGACTATCTCATAAAGCTGCTATTACCCCACAAACTTGTGTGTGTGTGTGTTTGTGTGTATGTATGTATGTATGTATGTGTGTGTGCGTGCGTGTGTGTGTGTGTGTGTGTGTGTGTGTGTGTACATCAGTGGTGGGTTTCAAATTTTTTTTGAACCTACTCTGTGGGTGTGGCCTCCTTTGTGGGAGTGGCTTGCCAGCCATGTGACCTGGTGGGAGTGGCTTGCCAGCCATGTGTTCTCTCTCTCTCTCTCTCTCTCCCTTTTTCCTTTTTTTCTTTCATCTCTCTCTCACTTTTTCTTTTTTTCTTTCTTCCTTTCTTCCTCTTTCTCTTTCTCTCTCTGTGTGGGTCTGTGTGTGTGTGTGTGTGTGTGTGTGTGTGTGTGTGTGTGTGTCGGTGGGTTTCAAAGTTTTTTGGAACCTCTTCTGTAGGTGTGGCCTGCTTTCTGGGTCCACTGGTGGAACCTCTTCTAACCCGTTCGGTAGATTTGACGAACCGGTTCTACCGAACTGGTGCGAACTGGCAGGAACCCACCTCTGGTGTACATACACACACACACATACACAATTTATAGTGCAAATTATGCCATAGGAAAAACTGAAATTTTCATATGAAGATATTTGTACTCAGGTACAAGCAGAAAGTAAGGCATGTTTTATTTCTGTATGACCAGAGAGGTGGGAAACACGTTATAAAATAAACTTTTCTGAAAATAAATGGGATTATTGACATTTATTTAGAGAACTCTAATTCCTATGACCTCAGGATTGCCTGAACATACTTTGAAGAGAGACTGCCAATTCAGCACAAAAATATAGCTGCATCATGCCCAAATAAATAATAGAATCCCATTATATCCAAAAGTCCTTTGCTTGTCACACAGATGTTTTCAATTATACAGTAGTAAGATATTACTCATCATTGTCTTACATTGTAATGGTTTTCACTTTTCAAATAAATTCAATGCCATACAGATTAAATTTGAAATGTTACAAGGAGCTATGGAGAATTATTCAGACAAGTGCTGTCCCTCAGATGTGATGTACTGTATGTTATAGTCATACACCAGTGCTGCTGTTTCATCAGCAACTTTCTAAAAGAGATCTAAAGATAAATGCATGGAAAAAATATTTCTTCGTTTATAGAAAATACCTCCCTCCCCCCCTTCCTTTTTGGAATTGTATGCTTATTTATGATGCATTTAAACTTTTCCTTCAGTTTATTTCTTTAATTATTTATTGTTGGGCCATCAGCAAAAGGAAGTTGATCACTTAATCAACTCCAAGGCAGTTGATTAATCTACTCTTTAAAAATAATTAGTGTAGAAGTCTAGTATATATCTTAAAGTAAACAAGTAAAAAAAAAAACCCAAGAAAGCAAAATACATTTCAAGCACATTACAGTCAATCTCATTTTATAAAACAGTATATAGAGGCTTTGAAAAAGAAAATAAATGTAGAAATAAGATATCAATATGAAAAGTTCAATATTTTTATTTAACATCTTATTTTGAAATTGACAGGTTTTTGTTCTCAATTTCCTACAAATATTCAGTACATTTCTTATTTAAACAGCTCTCATAAAAAATCTATATGAGCTAGCTGCCATTTCTCCTCTCATATATAATAGAAATATGTGTCGTTATTTTTTTTTACAAATATTATTTATATAGTTATTTACAATAAAAATGGTAGAATGGTAGATTAAATTTTAATCTTCTCAATAGCATATTTTTAGTCATGTCTTAATAGCGTGGAAGCAATAAAACACATGAAATACAATAGTTCAGAAAATACATTATGAGCTTATATCATTATATCACATTTATTTCATATTATATCACATAGATAAGAATCTGTGTTTATTCTTATTTTACATTAGTTTACATTGTGCCTCCATTTTATTTTAGGGGTTTAGGGCTTATTGTAACCAACAATATATTGGGTATTTGGATGTAGCTCTAGCTAAGATTGCTATTTATTGTAATAATAAAATGAAGAAAAATTCTTATGTATGCCACTCTGAGTTTTCCCAGTGGAAAACACTGGATTAAAAATAGACATAAAATATCTGCCTATGTAGTTACATGTTACAAAGAAATCCAGTACAATCAGTTATGTATTCACCCATACATAATTAAGAAATACCTTGTACATGAAAAATAATTAAGAGGGGATACATCCCTTTGTTCCTGCCCCCTCAAAAATTGTTCCAAAGGTTTCCCTATCTCTTTGGAGCACGTTTTGTGAGTGGAAAGATGAAACTGAAAACATTGGAATATGAGAGCAAATGCAATTGCAGATTTGTCCTTCTCTATTAGATGTATATTCTAAGGCCACATTGCCAATGAGATCAGCACCTCACACATCAATCTCTTCCCAAATATCTACCTATCTATAATATTGCCTTGCGTGGTCAGTGAAATATCAGAAAGGAAATACTACTTGCATGTTATTTTAGAGAAGTAGGATCTCCAGAACACAGACTAATTTTCTCATGGGTGAACAGTATATTGACTACAAAGATAGGCTCACATTTTCTATGTTAAACCCACAGATATCAAAATACATGGTTGATCATTATGTGATGTTCTACTATTCCTTTGAGAGAGAGAGAATGAATGAGAATAAGTAAACAAAGATATCTGTAACTCAGATGATGGATGTGCATAATATTAAAGGCTGTAATAGAATGGAGTCGAGCAGTTTGTGGTCTATATACTGAGGAAAACCTGCTAGTGTCTCAAAATATGCATCAAATTTGTGACCAAGTTAAATAATTTCCTTACATATAGCATGTTTTCCCAACATATCATTTCTATTTTGTTAAGATAAGTTTATGGCTTAATATGTTAAGTCAGACCAGTGATGTGCTGTCAGGGGCGGCAGGAGAGGCACAGCCTCACCACTGTCATCATGAAAGGGAAAAAATGTAAAACAAAAAGGCGAGTGCTGAAGTGAGGCTAGCTAGCTGCTGCCTCACCGTGAATGACTGCCTAACTGTTTAAAAAAGCCTCTAAAAAGCACCCTCTACTATGAGGCAGGAGAATTGTCTGCCTCATCTAGTCTAGTCTGACGTCTAAGGCATTTTATGATTGCTCAAGCAGAGTTAAGCAAGGGTTAAAAGCCTAAAAAATCCCGAGGTAGGTGAGGCACGCAGTTCTTCTGCCTCATAGTAGAGGGCGCTTTTTTAGAGGCTTCAACTCTGCCATTCTGTTTAAAGCTGCAGCGTGGTGCCCACTCTTCCTCCTCTCTTTCTCAGTTTTTGATACCCCCCCACCCCCACCCCATGCTCCCTCTTTTCCTTCAGATTTCCTTTTTTTCTTTTTTCTTTAATAAATGCAATGCCAGTTGCCATTTGGATTGAGTCTTGAGTGCATGAATTGCAAAAGGAGGAAGATTGGGGAGGGGGGAAATGCAAGCTTACCAAAGCTTCCGACAAATAGGTGGGTTAGTCAGTGGGTAATGTTCCCTCTAAGGTGTGCGCCTGCGCGGCCGCGCACATAACAAGAAAACACTGCGCATCAGTTTCCAACTGCCGCACAGTGTTTTTTAATGTGTTAAAATGATTTAAAATATTCCCCCTCCCTCCCTCCTCTCTCTGCACCGAACTCTCTCCTGAAGTCAAGGAAGACTCTGCCCAGAGACTGATGATGCTGCAGAAGGGAGAATTCCCATTGGTCCTCCGGGGCTTCATTGGTTCTTGGGAAAATGTGATTCGCTGGTTGTAGCCTGCATTTCTCTGCACATCTGGCGTTTCTCAGGCATTGCGCCGACTTCTCCCTTTGCTTTGTAGACAAAGGGAAGCAGCGTGGAATTGGACTGCCTGAGCCAAAGTGGTCAACGGGATCTTGAGACTTGATTTTTAAGCAGTACCAATCCATTCCACTTTTTCCTTTCCCTTTCTGTCCTTCTTCTATCTTCCTTTTCCTTTCCCTTTCCTCTCTTTTCCTTTCTTTTCCTTTCCTTTCCTTTCCTTTCTCCTTTTCCTTTCCTTTTCCTTTCCTTTTCCTTTCCTTTTCCTTTCCTTTTCCTTTCCTTTCTCCTTTCTTTCCTTTCTCTTTTCCTTTCTCCTTTCCTTTCTTTTCCTTTCCTTATTTCCTTTCCCTTCTTTTTTCTTTTCCCCTCCCTTCCCTTTCCCTCCCTTCTTCATCCTTTCCTTTCTTCTTTGCCATTTCCTTTCCTTTTTCCTTTCTCTTTTCCTTTCTCTTTTCTTTTCCTTTCTCCTTTCCTTTCTCTTTTCCTTTCTCTTTTCCTTTCCTTTCTCCTTTCTTTTCTCCTTTCTTTCTTTTCCTTTCCTTATTTCCTTCCCCTTCTTTTTTCTTTTCCCTTCCCTTCCCTTTCCTTTCCCTCCCTTCTTCATCCTTTCCTTTCTTCTTTGCCATTTCCTTTCTTTTCCCTCCCCCTTCCTTCCCTTCCTTCCTTCCTGGGGGTCTGAGGGAGAGGGGGTGGACCCTTTTCCTCCTTTTTTTTCCTCCTTTTCCTCCAACATCTGCTCTGATGGCAAATGTGCTTTTTTCTGTGCTACAGTAAGCATAAAGAATGCTGATATGAGACCTTAAACATAACCCTTTAACTGCTGTCAATCAAATATTGGATAAGATAATTTGTAGGATTTTAATGTTTGTAAATCTGATTGTGATGACATCAGTGCCTCACCAGCCATAAACCTCACCACACATCACTGAGTCAGACAGAGTGATAAATACAAAACATATAGAAAAAAATAGAAAAAATCTAAAAGCTATGAGAACCAGTATGATGTAGAATTTGAGGCACAAGTTAGAAACTGGGAGATCATGAATAGGAGTCCCAGCTTAGACACAAAACCAACTGAGTGACTTTAGTCCAATCATTCTCTTTCTTGGCTCTAGGAAAGAGGTAATAGCAAACCACTTCTGAAACACTTTGCCAAGAAAACTACAGACACTACTGGAATCAAGATTGACTTGAAGGTACTAAAATCTATCTATCTATCTATCTATCTATCTATCTATCTATCTATCTATCTATCTATCATCTATCTATCTATCTATCTATCTATCTATCATCTATTCATCTGTACCTGCTGCACAAAATTTTCCTCTAAACCATGATACAATCCTATCTTCACTAGCATTTTTCCATTTCCATAATCTTTAACCTAAACAGTACCTACTTCTCTTTCTTCTTATGCTTTTTATTGTACTTTGTTACTGTGCTCTGGCTGTGATCAAATTTCAGGCAAGTTACAGACCATTTTTCCTAGTCCACCAATTGAAAACTAATAAAAATTCTGTAAAATTCAATCCATGCTGTCTGGAATTACTGCCTTCCTGAAGCTCCAAAGAGAAACAGGCCACAATTCATGGCTGAGTGGGCAGTGGCAGCTTGTGCATTAGGTCAGCATTCCAGATGGGCTACTGACACCATCCTAAATATAGCCCTGGGACTTTCTTGTAGTGTCAACGTCATTAGGAATGCTTGAAAAATTAGATCTTTCTGAATTTGCATATGATACATTTTGATCTCCATCTTTTTGATGATTGTGCTGATCAGAGGTTAGCTATTGAACCAGATTCCCATATGGCGAAATGATGTGCTATGGTTGTCAGTTATTTAAATGCATCAATAGCAATAGCAGCAATAGCAGTAGACTTATATACCGCTTCATAGGCCTTTCAGGCCTCTCTAAGCGGTTTACAGAGAGTCAGCATATTGCCCCCAACAATCTGGGTCCTCATTTTACCCACCTCGGAAGGATGGAAGGCTGAGTCAACCCTGAGCCGGTGAGATTTGAACCGCTGACCTGCTGATCTAGCAGTAGCCTGCAGTGCTGCATTTAACCACTGCGCCACCTTGGCTCCTCAAGATATATATCCAGTACATAAATATGTACAGTATTTATCAATCCATATGTACATATGGATTTTTAGAGAATGTATGTTCTATAAATCTATCTAGAGAGGAAAATATCCACATTTAAAAAATATAAGTTGTATGAGGATTTCAAACACTAAATGAATATAAATAAACTGTAGATTAATATGAAAAATAAGTGAAATTATAGGTAAAATTTGTGAAGGAGACATGTCCCATCACTAACTTCCAATCATTGGAATCAATTGTTGACTTTATTCATTCATTCCCATAGTAGAGATCAGCTATCAGAAAGGGTAAGTGTGACATACAAAGCAATGTGAACAGAATCCAGTTTTTTCTTATTTCCTAAAGGCACCCAAGAATTTGTGGGGTGTCTCTGCAATCACTTCTAGAGCAGCTTGGAGCTAGTTTAAGAAGCAATAAAAATGGATTATTGGGAATAACTCTCTGCCTCCTCATTTCTGCTAAAGTGCGGCTGGAATACTATTTCAGTGTACAAAGGGACAATTCAAACTGCAGGCCAACAATCCCCAACTCAGTTTTTGATCTGGGAAAACCATTAACAGAGTTAAGCAATGTTTTTCCTACCATAGTAGCCTCTCATTTAAATTACTGTGCTTGATCTGAAGCTGCAGAATTAAATTTGCTCAAAAAGTGATGGCCAGGTTGCCAATAGCATCTGGGCTGAAGAAACTGTGCAGGCCTATACTTAACTGGTGAGCCAGATTTAAGGTTGTGATTTTCATCTATAGCCTTCCCCACAACAGCCCATGGTCTGCCATGGTTTCCCTTTAAGGTTCATGAGATGCCTAAAATTTCGTCTTTCAAACCCCTGTTGATGATGCTTTACAATTGCTGTTTTTTTCCCTTATAGGAATGTCATAATGTTGAATGTTAATAGTTTTACTTTGTTTTGTTCCCCTCCCACTTTTCAATAAAAGTATTTTGATATTTTTAAAATCCTTAATATTTTTTTTCTCAAGAAGTATAATATTACCTGCAACAGAAGAGAATTTGAGAAGATGCTGTTGTGGATCAATTTAAACAATATTCTCCAGTGAAACATTTTTTTTTTTCACTCTTAAAACCAATGGAGAAAATATTTTCTATGGTAAAGCATCTTATTTAGCATAAGAAACTCATCTTCATTTACCTCATTTTATTTGAGTTTCAGTATTTGGAGAAAATTTTCAAAAGTTACATATAAAGGTTTTTAAAAATTGGGCCAGCATAGTCTGACAGTTGTATGCATTAACCATTAACAGAAAGGGTTTTTTTTCTCCCCTATTTTAAAACAGTTTTTTTAGAGTTTACTTCGATAATTTGTAAGACAATTCTAGGAACCTTCACACTTCAGACTCTTTGTTTTTTAGCTAAAAGTTTGGAGATATTCCCTAATTTGTTTATAACATTTATATGCCTATAGTGGCATTGACTTGTATTTATAAATTAAATTAGTGGGGGGGGGAATTTTTCAGGGCACATAAAGCTGCATTCAGATGTAATCAGTGCAATAAAGTGAGCCATTTTCTTAAATACTCTCAGATTTTATTACTCTATTCTTGGTATAACTAAAACTTCAACTCTATAATTACTTAGTTGAAACAGGCTTTGTTGAAATAAAGGTTAGTTTTGAATAGATATATAGAATGCATTGTTAAGTGTGTACAGAACTTATTATTTTAAACTATGTTTGTTATTGTATTTTATTGTTGTGATTTATTTCATTCACTGTTTTAAAATCTGCATACATAACAATCAGAATAAGAGTCAAATTTTATGAAAAAAGTTAGAATATGGAGATGTAATTCAAAGCTCAGAACTGTAATTATGACTGGTTCCTAAGAATAAACACAAAACACACAATGGGCAAAATAACAAATGATAAATGAGAAAACTATAATGATATGCTCCTTTTCTTAAAAAATCCAAATAGTGATGAATCTCTGTTGCAATATGTATTTATTAATCAAATTTATACACTGTCACTATCTCACTGTCTGAGTGACTCTGGGAAATTTACAAATAAAAACTTGAATTAAATACGGTAAGCATTAATAATTGCAAATTTGTAAGAAATATTTTATCAAGAATCTGGTTTGTTAGCTAACATTGATAGAAACAGAGTAGTAGATAGTAACCTCTGCTTTACACTCCTTTCCCCTCACTCTCATTTTCAATTCAACTAAGAAATACTTTAAAATAGTTCAAGAACTGAGAAATTGGGGTTTTTGTCATCTTTTCCTCATGGTACCCTTTTATCTCCCTCTACATAGAAAATGTAAATATGGTCATCATGTTTTGAATGAATTACTATGGATGAAAAGATTTTCCTGATCAACATTTATTACTCTGATTTATCTTTCCGTGAAAATCACTCTCCTTTCTTCTTAAATCTAAATCCAAAATCAAAGTGAGCGGTAAATTTCTGCTTTTTGCATCATTCTTATTCATGTGCCCATTGACAAAATGCAGAGTAACACAAGTTTGGCTTTACTGTGTGGATTCCCTGGGCCTTGATAAAGTTTTATAAATGTATACATGCAATCCTGCATGTTAGCAGTTCCTAACTTAAAAAGAGCATCAAACTCTACTTAAGAATTTTACTTTAGTAAAAATCCATATCCACATAGTTTTGAGTTTACTATGTATTAAATAATGGCAATTTAACTTTTTGTAGTGTTTTATCAGTTCACACTTATAGTGCAAGAAGTGCAAGAAGGAGAGTCCCCCCCCCCCTACTCGAATTTGCTGTGTCTGTTGTGCTTTTAAACTGTTTGTATTGTCTGATTGTCTTTGTCTTACTTTTTGTAATTTCCCCTCCCTTGGCTTTGTTCAGCCACCCTGAGTCCCTTCGGGGAATAGGGCGGCCTACAAATTGAATAAAATCCAAATCCAAATCCAGATAGTGAAAGAAAACAGTAAGGGGATAGAATAGAATAGAATAGAATAGAACAGAACTCTTTATTGGCCAAATGTGATTGCACACACAAGGAATTTGTCTTTGGTGCATATTCTTTCAGTTTACATAAAAAGACAAGATACATTCATCAAGAATCATAAGGCAAAGCACCTAATGATAGTCATAGGGTACAAATAAAACCCAGTGAACTGTCAGAGTTGTGGTCTAGTATGTTGATTGCTTTTTTAAAAGTTTATAGTAACTACATAGGCATTCTCTGTGGGTTCCATGTAAATCCTCAAGCAAAATGCTGCCATCTTCAACCTGCTTTTTCCTTGCATATCAAAATAAGGTTATCCATATGTACCAGTTTTATGGCAGTGATTTCTAAGTGGAGATTTTCCAGAGCCTGGCTCTTTGTTTATGAAGTATGCTTTTCTTCTTCCTGAAATAATGCAGAAAAGCCGCCCTTTGATTTGAGCATAATAAAAAGTGCCGAAACAGCAGAAAGTGGCCATGCAACTGCAGTTTTAATGAACAGATACCCAAAGCACCAGTCCTCTGAGTCGTCGTGTCTTCTTTCAACTCCTGTCCTTGCCTCCCTTTCTTCCCTCATCAAACCCAAGGAAAGGAAATACTGATTGGCAGGTTCTACAGCTTGAGTGAATCACCATGACTATATATCTTGTCAAAAATCAGTATGGACTTTAAAAAGAAGAAGAAGAAAGTAAAATGCAAAGATGAGAGGCATACTCTCAGGGTCTCTCATATTCTCATTCAAATTTCTTTTCTATTTGGATATAACTGTATTTCCTTTAAAAAAGAAGAAAACTTTCTCCGGCAGATCTGTATATATAGACAGCCCCCCCCCCTTCTGTCATTTAAAGCATGATGAGAGAGCCCAAGGAGGGATTATTTTCAGCTGTTTCTCATTAGAGTATTTTTTGCCACTGTGATAAAAGCTGATGCAAAGAAAGACAAGTCATTGATGAAGATGAAGAAGCATTTTTTATCAACCATCTGTTCAACCCATTATATCCCCAACATGTATGTTATATATCTGGCCACCATATTGACATTAACCTATACCTATGTATGCTGATTTTCTCTGTATGCAGTATATCTCTGCATTTATGTATATACATATACACATACAGGCAATCACACATGGACAGACACTAACTGGAACATGGAACAGACATGTAATATATCCAAGATGTTAGTTCCTATGCAGAAAACTAATTATACTCAAAGGCAAACGGGTATTTTTCCCCAAATTCTACATAGAATTTGATCTTCTGGAGAACAAAGACTTCTATTAGTAGCCTTTTCTTTTAATGGTCTTTGTGCAATAAAAATAAAGTCCGAACACTATAATTTTACTCAAGAAGTTACAAATACCCTAGGTATCTTTAGAAACAGCTGCAAAAGTGGATTCACTTTTGATGAGATTGGTGTTAATTACCAGTAAGGACTTCAGTTATAATACTATTTAAATCATTTTAAATTATCCTTCTCAAAAATTAATTTTTCATCAAAGATTACACACTCACAGAAATCATGATATCATCTCTGCAGCTGCGATTTTAGTAATAATTTCATCTATTATTACCAATGTCAGTTAGATAAAAGAAAAATGGTATCCTACTGTGCTGATTCCAGCATAGGCCATATATAGAAATTTTTAACTATCACTTATAATCGCCTTGATGAGCTTAAACCGCCTCTCAATTAACACCCTAAATGACATGGAGACATTTTAATGGAAAATGTAAGAAAAGGGGGGGAAGGGAAGTATTTAATCAAAGGAATAAAAAGCAGAGATTTTTTTTTTTTTTTTTTTGCTAAAGGAGAGGTTCACACACACCTCGCTGTCCCTTTTCGTACAAATCCTTTATCGTGCTTTGAACTTCTTGTTATATTAGCTAATAAGACATAAGGTGTTGCAAGCTTGCCTCAATACTTTTGAGGAAAAGAGATATTTTTTAAAAAAAATAACAGACAAGAGAAGACCTGCCTACAAACCCACAATCTATGACTGTGTAGCTCAAAAGAGAACTGTGCTAATATATTGGAGGGCTTCCATCTACCATCACTGCCACTGTATCTCATCCTTAGGCAAAACCAAACACTGAAATATGGAGATGTTGTAAATAATACTCAGAGGGTTGTTTCAATACAACTTCTCATAGTAATATCCAATATAAAGCAGCATGCTGGCTGGGGGATTGTGGGAGGTGAAATCAATAGAATAGAATAGAATAGTTGGAAGGGACCTTAGAGGCCTTCTAGTCCAACCCCCTGATTAGGCAGGCAACCCTACACCACTTCAGACAAATGGATATCCAACATTTTCTTTAAAAATTCCAGTGTTGGAGCATTCACAGCTTCTGGAGGCAAGTTGTTCCACTGATTAATTGTTCTAACTGTCAGGGAATTTCTCCTCAGTTCTAAGTTGCTTCTCTCCCTGATTAGTTTCCACCCTTTGCTTCTTGTCCTACCCTCACGTGTTTTGAAGAATAGTTTGACTCCGTCTTCTTTGTGGCAGCCCCTGAGATATTGGAACACTGCTATCATGTCTCCCCTGAGTCTTCTTTTCATTATACTAGACATACCCAGGCATCTTAAAGAGTTGCCATGTTTTGAAAATAACGTATATAAACATAAAATAGGTTTTTACAATTTTTTATGAATTTCCTCCTTTAAAAAAAGATATCAAATATAGTTAAGAAATAAACCATCAGTTTACCTTAAGGGACTTAACAAGTGTAGCAAATATGCCCATTTTGGGGAGGGAGGGAAGAACACTACATTTGAAAAAAGAACATAGTGCACAGCAACTTTCCAGGGGAGAATGGGAAAAGGAGAAGGGCCCGAAGGAATTTAGCTCAGAAGTTGCAGATCCAGTCACTTCAAATATATATGCCATAATTTAAGATTTAAGATTCCTACCAAAAATATAGCCATTTTGCAATGACCTGGCAAGTAGAGATGATGCCAGGTCATTGCAAACAAATCCGAAACTTTCTCTTAATAGCTCAGCAGGTAAATAATAGGCCATAATTCCATGTAATAAATCCTAATTTCTTCTAATAATGAACTCAAATGATGAATGGCACTTATTTCAGATGGCAAAGCAGAAGGGGTGGCAGATTGAGAATACAAAGCCTGCTGTCTGCCTGGGTCCTTGTTCCACTTGTGCCTCATTTTCCTCTCCACTAAAAAAAATCAATACAGTGTAGATTCCCTAACCAGTTCTTGTGGTTTACTTCATAACATTGAGCAACTGAAGCTTAGCTATATGGTAGTTCACCCACTCACCCCTTTAACCTTCTGGAGAGCACTCAGAACCTGGTTCTCTCTCTCACACACACATCCCAGCGTTGTGATAGGTGAGGTCAGAACAACCCTCTTATCATCTATATTGATTTTCTCTGCACTCTTTTTAAGGTCTCAACATCTTTTTTTTCTATCATGGCGACCAGAATTGGATACAATATCCCAAGTGTGGTCTCACCAGTGCAGTATAAAGTGGTATTATCACTTCATGGGCTCTTGAAACTATCCCTCTACTGAGGCAACCTAGGATTGCATTAGCCTTTTTGGCTGTTGCAGCACAGTGCTTACTCATACTTAAGTGACAGTGTACTAGGATACCTACTAGATCCCTCTCACAACTGCTACTGTTGATCCAGGTATCATCCATTTCAGAGGTCACCAAATGGTGGTCGTTGGACCACTTGTAGTCGGCAAGAAAATTTTGGTGGTCCACAGAAAAATTATTTGCATTTTTTATATTGCACTAACTCAGAGGACTTCAAACTACGGCCCCTGAGACAGATACGTGCAATGAACGTTTGTGTTGCTGCAAAGAGTCTCCCCCTTCTGCATTTTTTTGTGTGGGTTGACGGAGAGAAGAAATTTTGACTTCGGATCTGTTTCAGCCTCCTGGTGCATGGCTTTGGGAGAAGGCCGGAGGGAAGTGCCGCTGGTGGCAATCTTGTTCCAGTGGGACAGCATCATGGCCTGGAATTAGCTGACCATCTCATCCCACTGAGCCTCCATCTGCCAGTACCTGGCCTTGTATTCCTGCAGGTTTTCCCTCTGCTTGGAAAGTCTATGCTTGTAGTCCTCAGTGAGGTGCTTCTGTTGAGCCTCCTTCTCAGTCAGATCCAAATTGAATTGAGTTGTTTTGCCAACTCTTTCTCATGGTTGCTGCTTAGCTCCAGCAACTGCTTCCTGTTGGAACCCTAAGGAGCCCAGGCAGGCAAGCGAGGAGTGATGAGTAGAGGCTGGCAAGGCACCCCTTGACATGCGTGACATTGAGTCACATGACCACCTTAATACAATACAATACAATACAATACAATAGCAGAGTTGGAAGGGACCGTGGAGGTCTTTTAGTCCAACCACCTGCCTAGGCAGGAAAACCTATACAGTTTCAGACAGGTGGCTATCCAACATCTACTTAAAGACTTGCAGTGTTGGGGTATTCACAACTTCTGGAGGCAAGCTGTTCCACTGATTAATTGTTCTAACTGTCAGGAAATTTTTCCTCAGTTCTAAGTTGCTTCTCTCCTTGATTAGTTTCCACCCATTGCTTCTTGTTATACTCTCAGGTGCCTTGGAGAATAGTTTGACTCCCTCTTCTTTGTGGCAACCCCTGAGATATTGGAACACTGCTATCATGTCTCCCCTAGTCCTTCTTTCTCTTAAACTAGACATACCCAGTTCCTGCAACCGTTCTTCATATATTTTAGTCTCCAGTCCCCTAATCATCTTTGTTGCTCTTCTCTGCACTCTTTCTAGAGTCTCCACATCTTTTCTAATCATGGCAACCAGAACTGAATGCAGAATTCCAAGTGTGGCCTTACCAAGGCATTATAAAATGGTATTAACACTTCACGTGATCTTGATTCTATCCCTCTATTTATGCAGCCTAGAACTGTGTTGGCTTTTTTGGCAGCTGCTGCACACTGCTGGCTCATATTTAAATGGCTGTCCACTAGGACTCCAAGATCCCTTTCACAGTTACTACTATTGAGCAAAGTACCACCTATACTGTACCTGTGCATTTCGTTTTTCTTGCCTAAATGTAGAAGCTTACTCTTTTCACCATTGAATTTCATTTTATTAGATAGTGCCCAATGTTCAAGTTTGTAAAGATCCTTCTGTATCTTGAGCCTATCTTCTGGAGTGTTGGCTATTCCTGCCAGCTTGGTGTCATCTGCAAATTTGATGAGTTTTCCATTTATTCCCTCATCCAAATCATTGATGAAGATGTTGAAGAGTACTGGGCCTAAAACAGAGCCTTGGGGTACTCCACTGCATACTTCCCTCCATGTAGATGCAGTTACATTGAGGACTACACATTGAGTGTGGTTGGTCAGCCAGTTACGAATCCATCTGGTGGTGATGCTGTCTAACACACATTCTCCTACTTTATCTAGTAGTAGGTTATGGTCTACCTTATCAAATATCTTATTGAAGTCCAAGTAAACTATATTGACGGCATTCCTCTGGTCCACTAATTTTGTCACATTAACAAAGAATGCAATAAGATTAGTCTGGCATGATCTGTTTTTGACAAACCCATGTTGGCTTTTGGCATATACTTTGTTTGCTTCTAGGTGTTCGCTAATTCTTTGTTTGATTATTTTTTCCAAAATCTCTTCTGGTATTGAGGTCAGGCTGGTAGGTCTGTAGTTTCCTGGATCTATTTTTTTCCTTTTTTGAAGATGGGAACCACATCAGCTCTTTTCCAGTCCTCTGGTAGCTCCCCCCTGTTCCAGGATCTCTGAAAGATATAATTCAGTGGTTCTGAGATCTCATCTGCCAGTTCCTTCAGAACTCTGGGGTGTAATCCATCCAGTCCTGGTGATTTGAACTCGTCTAGGGTAGACAGGTGCTCACGTACCCTTTTCTTCCCTATTTCAATTTGTGTTCCTAATCTGATTTTTGTGGTGCTGTTTTTGATAGGTTGTTTTATCCCTTTGTGTAAAGACAGATGCAAAACATGAGTTAAATAGTTCTGCTTTCTCCCTATTGCTTGCACCTTCTTGCCACTTTCTCCCAGCAATGGACCAATTGTTTCCTTAACTTTTTTCTTGTTTTTAACATGTTGGAAAAAGCTTTTTTTTGTTGTTAATTTTTACTTTTGTGGCAAGCCTTTTTTCATTGTGAACCTTAGCTTTCCTCACTTCATCTTTACAGGCTTGGGCTATTTGCTGATATTCTGCCTTAGTTATGTCCCCCTCTTTCCACTTTTTATACTTATCTTTGTTCTACTACTTGTGTTTGCATAATGTTGAATTCTAATATTCCATGGTCACTTGCCCCCAGGGTTCCTGTGGCTTCAACACCTTCTATCATTCCCTCTTTGTTAGTGAGAATTATGACCAATATGGCTGATCCCCTTGTTCCCTTCTCTACTTTTGTGGAAACAAAGTTGTCTGCTAGGTTTGTTAGGAACCTGCTGGATCTTCCAATTGGTGCAGAGTTTGTTTCCCAGTTGATGTCAGGGTAGTTAAAATCTCCCATTACTATTGTGATGTGCTTCCTACCTACCTTAGTTAGCTGACTAGCAAAAAGTTCATCTACTTCCTCTGCTTGGTTGGGTGGCCTGTAGTATAAACCTATGGCAATGTTATTCCCCCCCCAACCTTTAATATTGATCCAAATGCATTTAAGATAGTTCTCATTTTTGTTGTGTTCTATTTCTGTAGAGATGTAGTTATTTCTTATATATAGTGCACCTCCACCTCCTCTTGTCATGCCCACCCAGCCGATCATTACGCAGATCATATTAGTGGTCCACAGGATTTAAAATTATGAATTTGGTGGTCCCTGAGGTTCAAAAGTTTGGTGACCCCTGATCTATTCTATATCTGTGCATTTCTTTCCTATGTGTAGAATCTTATTTTCTCATCACTTTATTGCATTTTATTGGATAAAGCCCAGTATTCAAGTCTGTCAAGATATTCCCTACTGATCAGCTGAGGTGAACCGTATGTAGTGAGAACTTTCATAGTGAAAATTTGTTAACCAGTTCTTAGATCTTCCAGAAGATATTGTAAAAGAATGACAAGAACAGGATTGTCATTCAGGACATTAGTATCAGAATATAGACCAGTTTGCAAGGGTCATGGAAAGGGAGCAGTTTGTAGAGGTTACACAAAGGTTATGTACAGGCATGAGCAGCAAACTGCCATGCGCCTTAGTAACCAATAACCTCAACTATCTATGAGCTCTCCTAATTAGTAGAACCAGGCACTACCAGGGAGGTATGTGAGATTCTACTTTGGCTGGGATGATCTTAGAGATTGACAAGGACAATAAGCCAATAAGATGCTATTGCTACCTATGCTCTTGCTTTGCTTGTTGAAACTGTATAAAAGCCAAATAGACTCTGCGGAGGCAGACAGACATTTTGGACACCTGCTTTGATGGATTTCTGACTCCGACAGTAGTTCACAGTGTGGAGAATATTAAAGCAGTTTTTGACAATTACAATCTTGTTTCCTGAATAACTTTCTTATCAGAAAGCCAATATGTTAGATGTGGATATACCATTTATGACTATTCACTTTCACTCTCTCTGATAGAAACAGTGGAAATTTTCTTAGAAAAGAATGAGATAAGGAGTTAGATTCTGATTAGATTGTAGACACAGTCATATGCAAATATGCTTACCAGTGTTTCTTTCTTTTTTGTCTTTTTGTTTTAAGGTACCACCAACAAGATCTCCTAACAGACATATCCTAAGTCACCTTAGGTTCATTTAACTGTAGGTTGGAATTCTTTCTTTGTTATATGTTATGCTTGGCTCAACCCATGGCTAACTGGACAGGTAGAAGACTGAATCATAATCACTCATCTCGTTAGCAAAGAATTCCATTTATATCTGAAATCTTAAATGAAAACTCGGGATATATACCAATTTCATTTATTCCCCAGAGCAGTCAAAGGGAAATAACAGGGTGGTGAAAAAATAATATGATTATTGTCTGTTACAAAGGATTCTGCATACAGTACATAATCAGCCATCCTCTAGTTTTCTAAGATTGTAATCATGGTGAATATGCTATTTCTTGAAAAATTGGAAGGGATTATAGAAATAAAGATTATACATGAAACCAACAAGGATTAATTAGTGTGTTTTACTCTTCACAGCTGAGATTCACCACTGATAAATGTAATTTGTGAAAAATAGCACCTCTACATGTGAGCCATATATGTGACTGTTGTAATTTATAGGACTGTGGATCCAAAATAAAGTGGCTGTTACTTGGGATTTTTGTTTGAAGCAAAGCAGAGCCAGGTATGATTATTATAGTACTGTACCTGGAAAGAAAAATGCTAGGGAATTCCAAGGCTGAAATATTATTAATAATGAAAAAAAAATCTAAGAAAGCATTTTGGCAATGTTAACCATTTCTAAGTTTTTGCCAAGAAAACTGCATAGCTGTCAATTTATCGGTGATATTTTACAGAGATTTATTTTATTATTGCCAGTGGAGGGATGCCAAGTAATATTTTATTGTATTGTAGATTTTGATTTTGTTTAATTGTTATATTCTGTTTGGTTTTAATATATTTTAAACCCCTGGGAGTCTGTAGAGGCACAGTGGCTAGTAGAAAGAAAAGTAAACTTGAATTAAAACATAGCTTTTAGCTAAAGTTTCAAAAGGCATATTGTGGACAGCTACACTGGGTAGACAATTTTGACAGATTCTTCAGGGATGAAGACAGTTTCTTAAAGAATGAACTACACATTGTAGGAAAAAAGTAGCATTGCTATTGAAAAATTATTAATGCCTAGATATTACCAGGATGTTGAGACATGTTCTATATCTTTCAGTCAACCAGGTTCATTCAACCACCCTCAATCACCAATAACAAAAACCAAATGGGGGCTTGCAAAGGTCTAGAGAACAAAGCAAGAAGTCATCCTTCCATGCATGGAAGGGGAATATAATTTCTTGCTTATCCTTAATAAAGCAATCCAGGACATTTTATTAATCCACAGAGCATGTGGCCTACACTTCCCAATCATTTCCAAAATGGAAAGCATTTTGGAATAATAGAGAACAAGACTTGAAGACTCTTTTTCTACCCTATCTCATATTTCATGTCATCTTGGTTCTGCTATTTAGTCATTAGGAAGATGAAGATTATTAGTAAAATTAATGAAAAGAAAGAGGCAGCAATAAAACATTTCATACTAGATCTGAAAAAATAGCATATTCTGAATATTATTCATAATATCAATGAATAAGTCACAAAATGTTTTTATAAGTTTCTGCAATGAGATTATAAACCAACTGTCACCTGAACCTCAGTACTACCAAAGTTTTTTAGTCAGGATAAATATACCCTACTTATAGTCAGTTTAGTATATCAAAAAGGATAGCAGAATCTTTTTTTTTTTCATTCCAGATTCTTCGATGTATCCTCAGATATCAGTTATCACTGGGAAAACCACTGATTTAAATATTTGGTTTTTTTTAAAAAAATCATATAAATATTCTGATATTTGGCAAATCTGTCACTGTTCCTTTTCAGAATTAATCCCCTCTTTGTTTCTCTAGTACACTGTCCATTTTTATCTATTCATCACTTAACAAAATTAATTTAGTTATTTTTTTTCACATCTTTGCAATCAACTGAATTCATTAGGCCTGATGGTTGATGTTATCTTTGTCTTCTTCACATTCAACATCAACCAGATTTTTTCACTTACTATTCTTTATTTTTCTAATGAACTCTTCTAAATCTACATTCAGCCAACCAAGTAGTGTCATTTTTGTAGCTCAGATTGTTAGTGTTTTGACATCCAGTTTTGATTTGAGCTCTCATCTCTTCCAATCCTGCCATTCTTTTAATATATTCATTGTTAAAGTTAAACAGATATGGAGAGTGTATGTATCTTTGTCTGAATCTTTAGTCTACTCCTCCCTCCTTCTCCAAATTCAGTGCAATATCTGGTTTATTTTAAAGATTCCTCAAAATAATTAACAAAAATCTAGCTTGACCTGCACAAAGAAGTTCTTAAATTCTTTTGTTCTTTCTTAATATCCTTCTTAAGTAACCTATGCACCTTTTCTCAAGTCTATCTGTCTGTCTTATTTATTTATCAAATTTATATGGGTATCCCTCTCACAAGAAATTACTCTTGTGAGCAGCAAACAGCAAAGTATAAAACAATGAACACAGTCATAAGAAACATACACAAATATTCATATACACACACAAGAGATTTGATTAGCACAGAGCCATCTCTTGATGTCAGTGGTCTCTTGAAAAGTCCCCCTCTAAGTCTAATGACAAAGCCAGATCTGGATAGACTTTCAGAACATAAGGAGCGATGGAACTGACCTCAGTTCAGAGGGAAGATGTTCATAATGCATGTGCCATGGCAAAGAAGGTGCACTTCCTCCAAGTGTAGTTCCCCGAGAGATGAGACCCACATTATGCCTCTCTTGCTGGATTTTATGGGATGAGTAGATATAGTTGAAAAGAGGCATTTCCTCAAATAACCCACCTCTTTTGCCATGGAGGATGGTAACCAGCATCTTCATTTGGACACAGAAGCACACTGGTAACCACTGAAGCTTATGGAGCAGAGGAGTAACATGTGCTGGTTTAGAAGAATATATAATTGCCTGAGCTACTGCTGAAGCTTCTGCATATTCTTCAAGGGCAGCCCATGTAGAGTACATTTTAATTATCTAATCAGGAGGTAACTAGAGTACACGTATCTATGATTAGAACCCCCAATCCAGGAACAGGTGTAACTGGCACACACCCCAAAGCTGTGCAAAGGATTGCCTAGTAATGACTGCTATCAATTCTTCAAGCAGTTGTAAGTCCAGGAGGACCCCAAAATTGTGCACCAGGTTTGCCTGGGACTGTACAACTGTGTCCAGCATCAAAAGGGCATAATCCTAGAACCAACACACTTTCAAATCCAAAGCTATGCAGTCTTGCCAAGGTTCATCTGAAACCTACTTTTCACCATTCAGACCCTCACAACCACAAGACATTTGGCTAAAGCATTCACAATATCATTTAATTCGCTTAATTGAATAGGAATGGGGACAGCACTAAACCCTGAAGCACAGTTTGGGCCAGGGACATGATCTCTCCTTTCCAATCACCACTGATTGGAACTCTGAAGCTCTGAAGAACCAACACAATACAATGCTTCCCCATCCCTAATCCTCTGAGCCAAGGGTGGCTTTCAATTTTTTTTACAACCCATTCTGTGGGGGTGGCCTATTTTGTGGGTGTGGCTTGGCGGTCATGTGACTGGGTGGGCATGGCCAACTTGATGTCACTCACCAGGAGATGTCATGGATTGGGTAAAATGTGGTGAAGCTCACTTAAAAATGCTCTTGCTTAACAACCAAAATTTTGGGCTCAATTGTAGTCATAAGTCAAGGACTATCTCTGCCTTCCTCTGCATGGCAGCCTTGTCCTAGTAAACTCCTTCTCCTTTCTGGCAATTTTCCTCTCTGTTAGAGGCACCAAAATAAACCAGACAATGTAAGGTTTCCTGCTGCAGCAGGGGTTTGGACTAGATGACCTCTAAGAAACCTTCTAGCCGTAAATTGCTTTGCTGTTCGTTCTTTCTTCTTTCTTTCTTTCTTTCTTTCTTTCTTTCTTTCTTCTTTCTTCTTTCTTTCTTTCTCCCTTCTCTCTGTGGGAAGCAATCAACACCCCACCCCAAATAAAATATTACTCCCAGAAAAGCTCAGTCTACATGCCTGCCAGATAGATAATGAGATAATGAGATAATGAGCCTATAGAAAGTGTGGCTCCATTCACAAGCAGGGAATGATCCAAACCCTTTTAGAAACACAAAGCCCATATTGCACAAACACCAAAACATCAAAAACATAGAACCATATAAGAATCCTACCTTTTATCCAGTTTGTTGTTTAGTTGACCCAGAAATAAACTGCTGAATGTCACTTTGCAAAGTTCCTTTTGAGCAGCTTTTCAATTTAAAGCAGGTTTCAATTTAAAATTTGAAGCATTAAGACTTGTGGACTTCAACTCTCCCCAAATTCTACAGTCAGGCATGCTGAGTTCCGATTTAAAGCAACAGCATTTTTTTCTCTTTTGTTGAGTCCCGATTAAAAAGTGAGATTCTTTCTTTCTTTTTATTTTTTTCTTTCTCCCTTCCCTTCCTTCTTCTCTCTCCGCCCCCTCTCTTTTTTTGTTTTTAAAACCTCTTTTCACTTGCCTGAGCCGGCAGGGAAAAGGGGCTTTAAAAAAAGTTTCTGATGGAGGTTTGGGGGCGTGCCCAAGCCACCATTACTACCGGTCCAATCCAGTATGCCAGATTTTCACCACCTCTTTTGGTGTACCAGACAGGACTGGGAGGAACCCACCTCTGCTCTGAGCCAATCCAGAATTCCACAGTTGATGATATTAAAACTTGTAGAGAAATCAGGTAGAGCAAGGATGGATGCACAACAATTATCCCACTCACAACAGAGTTCATATAAAGGCATGGCTAATGCCATTTCCATCCCAATTCCAGTTCTGAATTCTGACTGAAAGAGATCCAGATAATCCATTTTGTCCAATGTCCTATGAAGCTTCCATGCAACCATTTCCCAGAAAAGGGAAGTTAGATGCTGATTAAAATCCAAGTATAGTGATGGCTTTTGAGGAGAGACTGAACCAAGCCTTCTTTAAGAGATAAAGGAACACACACAGCCATTCAATGAAGAATTCACCTCTAGAACCCATTCATAAAATACCCCTTCAGCCACTTTATCAAGCCAGAAGCAGAATGTATCTTAAGAGCCGTTGGCTGAGTTCACAGTCCTGTGGATCTATCCTTTTCCTCGGGCCTAAGAGGTTCAAACTGATCCCCCAAAACTGGGCAAGACTCCTCCCCAGACATTTCCTCTGGACCTGCAACAAGGCTGGTTTCTAACTCTGAATGAATTCGAGCAACTTTGTCCAACAGATGCTGCCCACATTCTTCCACACATCTCTGCAAGATGTTCTTCAAGCCGTCTCTATCCAAGAGGGCATGCATATCCCACCCTAAAGAAGGTTGTGAGATGCCAGTCAGTGGATGCCATAAGGGTAGACAATGCCCTTATTGATGCTTGGCCATCCTTACCGCCACAACATAGGCCTTAGTAGCAGTCTATCTAATGTTCAGCAAATCCTTTGTTGAGCTTCAGCAGCACTTTAGATCTCTCTTCTCTCTTTTCATCTCCCTAACTTCCTACATGAACTACAGGGAGTGATGGGGAGAGAACACATAGCCCCAGTCCAATCCAAAGCTTTGGCTGCCCTCCTATTCTAGGTGGCTTTTGGCTTTTCTCTTTTTGTGTATGGTTATGTTCTTTATCAGTTATTAAGCAAAATTGGTTTCATGAGAAAATCATGGAATTGTTTAACAGTTGCATTTTCTCTTGCAGCTTCTTTTTCCAACATCATTTTAGACACCAAAAATGTCCAATCTCTAGTCTACTTACTTTACTTCTGTATATGTTGTTTTAGGGCTATTAACATTTTAATTATCTTTTCTGCAACTGTAAACAGTGAAACAGGTGCTTTATCTCTACTTATAGCTTTTCTATTCAACAGGTAGCATATTGCTTCTGTATCTCACTTTGTAATTAAGTCCCTGAACCTATCATTTTTCTAGATGTATCAGTTGTTTTGTAACCCCATATGTAAAGTTTCAGTATAATTGCTTTTATCGTCATATAACTTTTTTCCATCTGTTTTACCTTATCTGTAGCTGAACTGTCTAGTAATTTACCTTTTCTTAAAACCATTTTTTCTATTTTCCTCTATTTATTGACATCCTTTTTCTGCTTCTCCTTATTTGACTTTGAAAGTCTGCATTAGTTATCATATGTTCTTATGTCTAAGAGTTTATTCTCTGTTTTTCACTGGAAATCAAGATGATTTCTTTTGAATTTTTATTTTTTTCCTTTGAAATTTTGGGAATATATTTTCTGCTTTGGTTTTTGCAATGTTTCTTAACTCCTCTGGTTGTATTTTTCGCAACTTTGGTATACTGAAAAATATATTCTGTATATCCATGTCTATATATATAGACATGGACATATGCAGGGAGAGTGGGATATGGTGTGCAAATAATAAAATGAGGGTGATACACACTATGTGTGTAAGGAGTGCATATACATATACATACAAACACACATATACATATAGATGCACACACACATGATTATGAAGGGGACTGTATTGAAAAAAGCAAAGGATTAATGCAAACAGAATCAGATAAAGAGATACTTTTGAGGGCTACAAAACAATTATCACATATTTGCAGGAAATCCTGAGATAATTACTTTATATTAGTAAGATTATTTCAAAAAGAAACAAGAGTAGAGTGAATAGAAAAAACAGTAATAAAGAAAACTAAAGGAAGAACCTGTGTTATAGTCTTTAACACACATTCTGACATAATTAGGGAACATTTAAATGTTTGCATGCTAAATGTCTTAGTCAGGCAAGAGGTTAAAAAATAGAGAGATAATATTCACATTACTTCAGAATAACATGAATTAAAAAGTTAAGTTAGTTAAAATTTCTGTTTGGTAGGGCCTGAGGCCTACAACTCTACAACTCTATTGGGAATATACTGTAGTCAGAAGGTTGATGAATGCCCCTAATGAAGTTGGACAACCTGGAATACATGCATAAAATGATTTTAAATATTGATATGATGTCATTGTGTGTCTGAAAGTATTGAAATGTTCATTTTCTGATCCAGACATTTTGCATTTAATTAATTAAAGAGATAGATGGTTATTTGCTTTATAGTAACTAGATGGGGAGAGGGAGGGGGGAGGGAGGAGGAGGGAGAGAGGGAGAGAGAGAGAGAGAGAGAGAGAGGGAGAGAGAGAGGAGGAGAGAGAGAGAGAGAGAGAGAGAGAGAGAGATTATAAATTAACATCTATGCCAGCAGCCAGGACTAAGAAAATGCATTTAATAATAGTCAGTTGTTTGTTCTCCTGAAAATTGCACCATACTTTGCAAAAATTTGTAATGAAAATGGACTATATGACAGGCATCAGTTATAATTAAACTGCTTTATGCATACCAGAGGGTATGTCTATAATTGACAGCTGGTGCTCAACACAAACCTTGTTTGTAAAGTTGAAACAGGAATTCAACAGATTTTGAAATCTGACCATATTTTTCCAACTTGAAGCTGCAAAATTAAAATCCAAATTCAGGAAAATTGTCAGTAGCAACAGCAACAACAAAAATATCCAGAAATAACCATAATGATTTGAGAGCCAAGAATTGGTTTGCATTTTTAAAAGATTCAGAAATTGTTTGAAAACTCAAGCATCATTCAAAAAGCAGATATGTGAATTAGGACCATTTTATTATCTGATCTCAGAATATTATTGTTCTCCATGTTCTTTTGTTCAGAGTGCTAGATAAAACCTAATAATATGAGGAAATACTACCCTGTTTCTCTGAAAATAAGACCTCCCTGGATAATAAGCCTAATTGGGCATTTGAGTGCCTGCACTAAAATAAGTCCCCCCCCCAAAATAAGGACTCCCCTAAAATATTGCAACACAGCAGCAGCCATGAGGTGACCACGCGAGGGAGAGGGAGAGAAAAATTGTGTGTGTAAATATGTATAATATATGGTTTGGCCTTTCTGCTATAATTGAGGTTCCTAAATTTGATCCATTAAAAATCCTACCACAGAATTAGTCCAATCTCACCACCTGATACAATGATGACTCACTGGATGTTTATTGGCCTAAAATCTGAGGGTTTAAGTCCTTTCCTTTAAGAAAAAATACTTTTCACACATTAACGCAAAAGGTCATAATAACCCTCACTCAATCTCTGCTTCACCCCAGTTCACTATAAAACGAACAGGAACTGGTAAATTCCCACTAATCCCAGATGCTTTTATAATAAGGGATTTTACAACCACTGTGCCTATCTTAAATTCAGCATACTACTGCAACGGTAAGATATCCAGAAGTATGTACTCTTATGAGGTACTTTAAAAGCTATATCAGATTGAGATTTCCATGCCCCTTTATATTGTTTAGCTATACTAAACTTTGAACTATGGTTCAAATTTATGTCCAAACCAGCAGCAAAATCATATCTCCCTATTTTGAGAAGGAGACATTCTTGTTCAATTTATATTTTAACAGTCGCATCTCATGGATTATCTCAGGAAAGATGGAAGATGAAATAACTGGTATTCTTTTCTTTAAAAGATTGGCTCTATGTGCCAAACGTTTTTTGAGTCTAATAGGTAAGAACACTTCCCCACTTTTTTTCTGCTCTTTTGGAACAATAGGGTAGTACATTAGAGGGCAAAAAACCTACGCTTAATCTTAGCCCAAAGGCCAGGAAGCTATAAAACAAAGCAAAAGGAACATTAAAGTTGATTTGATGAATAATATGTGACTTACAAAAACAGACTTTTTTTTAGTTTGCGCATGTGCACACACACAAATGGAAATGGAAGTATACAGATTCCTGTCTCTGTATGATCCCATAATAATATGAATCTTTTTTATCCCTCACAATCAAATAAGTCCTAAATAAAAATGTAAAGAAATCTATCAGAGATTTCTCAGAGTCAGCCAAACATGACTCCAGAATCGCATAAATATTAGGAATATTTATTTATTTATTCAGCTATCTGTAATTCTTCAATACAAAAATTTGCACAAATTTGGGATAGAATTATATTAAATTATCCAGCATATTTTAAAGAAAACTTTATGAAAGTTAATATACATCAGATTTAATTGCTGTTAAATGACTCCACGACTGGATAAAATTGTCTAGGAAAGTGCACACGTAACTAAAAGAAGTAAGCATGAATAAGGGCTATATGTATACAAAAATCATTATGGGTTAGTTATATCATACATACATACATACATACATACATACATACATACATACATACATACAATTTCAGAGTACATTGTTAATTGTTGGTGACAATGGCTATAGATATCAGGCCTTTTAAAGAAAAAACATTTTAGATGACAGGCTAGGATAACATACATGCATTTGGGACACTTAAAATGGAATTAATTGGAATGATCTAATGATCCAAATATTCCTCATCTACATATAAAATCCAACACACATTAGAGCCAACTGAATATTGTTTCTTTTTTTTTCCTGAGAAACTAAATGCAAACAAATGATCCAAGGCACTTTACAAATATATTCAGTATTAAACATTGCACTTCCAAATAAATGTTTGGCATGTAACAAAAGAGGCACAGTAACAAAACTGTAAGTCTTACACTCTTTCTTCCTGCTATTTCTTGTCTTGGGGCTTCATTACATTTTTTTTTCAGCAAACTACTACAAGAACTTTGCATGTTGCTTATGAACTGGTTCAGTTGTCCAATGTTGTATTGCTTGGGAATGTCACCTGACAATATGGTATCATTCTGATGGGACCAATATTAAGAGCAGATTATGTTTTACATTGAAGAAGTAAATGCTGTGAGCAGGTGCAAAAGAATATCCCAATTCAAAGTATTGTGGTCCTCCCAGAAGTTGCCCGTGCACCAAACTGGCAGTAATGCCGACAGCAACCAGAGAGGGGTTCCTACCGGTTTGGACTGGTTCAGCCAAACCGCTAGTTGCTTTCAGGCCTGGGTCACTGGAACTGGAGCAACCTAGGCCTGTCACGCCACCAAACCGATTCCACAGTAACTTCTCCTGTCATCAGCATGTTTCTGTGCATGCGCAGAACAGTTTTCAATAAACTGTGCATGTGCAGCAACATGCAGTGGGCATTCACGAGAGCGAAGTGAGCAAAACACCCTTTCTCAGCGAACCAGTAGTAAACTGGTTAGGAACCCACCACTGGCAGCAACCCACCCTGGGTAGAATCCCACCCCTGTTTTTATATATGTATTGAAGCTCTATGCACTTTGAATATTTTGTACAGTGGAGAGAATAGTATTTTATAGAAATAATTATGACTAGTAAGTAGTAGAGTTGTAGTATGATTTCAAGCAAAGCCATAACTATTTGCATTTTGTTAATTCATACTTTAACATGCTTGCATATGCTTCTACAGACTGACATCTACAAACCACAGGAGCGAAGCTCTCATGGAAACTGACAAACTTAAATGTGTCCTCTTCCTTTAAAGAAAAAAAATAGGTTGGTTTTTAAAAACCCACACAGTTTCAGCCAGAAGTGAAAAAGTAATTGCTTATGGTTGCCATTAAAATGAAGTTTGAGATCCACTCCCTTTTATAACACAATTTTGCACCAGGAGCTACTATTTGGTTATGGAATTTATCTGTAAATATAATTAAAAATTCAACCACTGAGTGCTCTGAATGAAGGGGTAAAATATTCATTGCAACACAGAGCACTTGAGCTACGTGATTCCCATTAACGTTAATGGGAGTCCTATGGCTAAATCCCTGAGCAACGTGATAAAAATTTACCCCCTAGTGTTTGCAGATGGAACAAAAGGATTATCTGACATAGCAACAGAAGAAGAATAAAATGAAAATTTAAAAGAGCCTCTGTGCTGATGTTTTGACCAGGAAATGATCAGGTTGATCAGCAAAAAAGGAGAGTTTAATGAGAGATTTCTCTGTCATTTTCTTGACAGATTCAGCCCACTTCAAAAGCTTTCTTTAATATATTCTCTTTTAAGGTATGTTTTGTGTGACACACATACACACACGCACACACACATATGCATGCACGTACCCACATAAATAAATAAAATGGTGAGATATTTCAAATTGATGGTTGTCTAATTTTCAAAAAGCTGATGGACTGCAGATCATCAGTGTCAGTCTCTGCTTTCCCTTTGGCTTCAGAACGAAGAGAAAAAAATCTCAGTATTTTCCATGTGTCTCCCGCATTCAAATGCATCAGGAGAGGAATCCTAGCATATACAATCAGACTGGTTAATTGCATGTGCAAATGGTTGCTGGGGTGTGCAGTCACCCACTGAGTGTGTAAGTGCTAGCTTTCACGAGGTACACCCCATTTTGTAAACAGGACTTTGAATATTCTGAAAATGCCACTTACAAACGTCAGTAGCCAAGAACGGTCTTAAGTACCCAACATTCATTCTTATGCACAACAGTAACTCAAAAAATAGCAAAACTGATTTGTTTATGCTTTGTGCACTGGGCTCCAGTCTGAAGTGAATTTTATGGGTGAGTTTTAAAACCTTCAACAATAGAGGGTTTATAATGGAAATGCTGATAGACGGTTATTATAGTGCTGGTCATAAATACAATACCATTTCATTTTATGTAACATCTTTCATACAACTATCGCAAAATGCTTTACAGTGAGTACTATCAATCGTAAGTCATACAGAAAGAGGAAGTGAATTTAAAGGTGGTATTTTCTTCCACTGAAGGAAAAGAAGGATGGATTGAAGGGACAATACTGTAAATAGAGTCCTTACATAGACAGGGGGAAAAACACACTCTTCTGACCATAGAATGAGCTAAGGCTCAAATCTGGAAAAGCTTTGGGCCAAATTGTGACCTCAAAATGGAGCAATCAAAATTCTTTACTGGAATTTATAAGCAGATGTATTCTTATTGACTTGCCACGTTGCAATATATTATATAAATCACCTTTTCTAGATTAAGACTCTTTTGTTACTATTTATTTATTTTATTCCAGCGATCTCAAAAAAGTGACTTTTCTACATGAATGGGACTTTTATCCATTGATGCTAAGTTAGAAAATCTTATCATGGGGCTGTTAGCCAATAGCTCAAAATGCCAATAGAACAACTGAGAGGAACCAAATCAGATAATCTCAAATTTTCATCCTTTCATCTTCTTTCTTTCCTTCCTTTTCTTTTTGACATTCCTCCTCACAATTATTTCATGGCCAGTAAATTCCTAACATGGGACAAAGCTATATTTCCAATGATACATATGAATTGATTGCAAGTACTATATTCAATTAGGCCAAAGGACCTTGGATTGCTCCCATCTGCATTCTTATGATCCAGAATCAAATCCAAGAAATCAGAGTAATGAAGAGAAGGCCCAGTGATATGCTTGGGAAGACATATAGACCTTTGCCTAGATATTTGCCTTACTGAAAATACCTTACAGTGGTTAAAATCTTGTTTTACTGAGAATAATTTATCTGGCTTTACCTTAGTTCATGATTAGCAACTATGGATACATATTCTTTAGTTTATGCCAGGAAATACAAGGTATCTGCATTCCATTCCAAGGCATGCGGCTGGTATTTCAAACTTTATTTTCAATTGAATTGAATACATATTTTGTAGCTTATCGTGTTTGTTTATAAACAATAAAAACCAAATCTATGATAGAAGAACAGTGTATATCATAGTAGAAAACATTCAACAGACATATAAACCCCTAAAAGAAGATCACCTACCCAAGGAGGAAAGCCAAGTTTTCAAAACTTTTGTAAAAATACTTAGGGACCATATAGAAGATATCTGGATGCTGCTATTCCAGGCATCAGTCACCATGACAGAGTATGAATGGCTGGCAGAAGCTATTGGACAAAGATGGTCATTCAGACAGACTCAATGCACCTTGCATATACCCAGAAGTTAACTATCAGCCAGTAAATATCTGGAGCACCAATGGTATGTCCATATTTTCTGTGCCTCCTAGCTTCCAAGTCATCTTCTACAATCTCCAATAGTCTTCAAGGGCAAGCTCTAGGTATACACATTACAGTACTCCACCCACAGGATAAAAGTACATAAGTGACAATAAGGAACTCTCCTTCTCCCCCTTCCACCCATCCAGGATGAAGTACAACGGTCTCTAAATGAATCTGTGCAAAAACTTTACTGGCCAAAGAAAACCCTCAATGTGTCCACCAAACCTGAAGCAGGAGTACTATTCCTTCCAGGACTAAACATGGAAAATTTTGAGGACCAGTATGTCAAAACACCCACAGCCACTTAGTGGTGATTGCTGGCATTGAGCTTGAGTCTGTTTCTCAAACTTCACCACTTCTAGATGTTGGGACAAGGCTTTGGCAAAGCTTCCACTTGAACAGCCCAGGAAGTAAAACTAAGTGTCATCAGCATACTTCTGATATCTGATCTCAAACATGGATCATCTCTCTTATTGGTTTTATGTGGATCTTAAAACAAGAGGTGGGAGTGTCAAATGCTAAGGCATCTCACAGATTAGGAATTTCAACTGTGATGTTTTTTTACAGTCAGCTCCAAATGGAACTGCCCTCAGAGAAAGGAGGAGAAACACCATAAGATGCTCTAACTCCCATACGTTGCCCAGAAGATTTCTCGATCAATGGTATAAAAGCTGCTGGAAATTCAAGGAGAACCAGATCAGAGGCATCAGTCCCATCCCAGCTCCAACAGAGGTCATTCACAACACAGTCACTGCCATTCTTATCCAAGGATTGCAGGAGACTCACCAGTGAATGTAAAGCCTGTCAATCTGAATTTTCTTAATAGTTGAAAAGTAATTAAAAAGCAATTCCAAAAGTGAATAAAAAATGAGGCTTGGCTGAGCTTTTTATCCATACAGGCTATGTTAATGATTGTGAGCTAGATGGAATTCCCTTAATGTCCATTCACGAGCCAACCACAAAAACCTCAGTTCCTGTGGTATATTTGATGTCCCCTTTTTCTGGACAAAATTATACCTTCTGGTTACTGCTTGCTGCTGCAACAGCATTCCTGCTCTACAAGGATAGTCAACTCAGCATGCCCAAACCAGAAATGCCAAACATGTCAGGCTTCTCAATGGGCATTTACTTCTGTGAAACCCATTCCCATATGACACCAAAAAGTTTTCTTAGTCATCTTCTCATAAAATCATGAATAAGGAAAAGAGCTTTCAATTCACCACTAAATCAAAGGCTCAAATCCTGACAGAAATACTGCAAACCCCTCCTCAAAATTTGCATCCTTGTTACAATTCTGGTCACTTTATCTTCTAATTGTTAATCTCTTTTCAAAAACATTTTCAAGAACTGGACAAATTCTGCATATATATACTTGTAAATAATTTGCCATTAAGCAATTACCTTGAAGTTAATAATTCCTTTCTTTTAGAGAAATAAATAAGTAGATATAGATAGATACTGATATAATAAAGTAAACAATGCAGTGATTATCTGATGGCAAACATCTAGGCATAGAGATCTATTAAAAATAAATTTTGTAATATTACAAGGTAAAATACTTTCACTCTTGGTACGATGAACCCTGCTTCTGCTTTATGATTTGCGTACATAATTGATAGCTTCTTAATAACTCATTAAAAGCACTGAAAATCATATGACAAACACAACAAATACTATAAAGGAAAGAATGCAAATTATGAAAATACTCAATAATAAGTTCTAAACAATGTTACAGTTCCCAAAAAATCTAACCGAGTTTATCATGAGAGTGAAATAAAAAATAAAAAGATCAGTATGTCATTTTTAGATCTTGTACACAATATTATATGAGGTTGCATATAATCAGGAAATCAGTATCATCGCCAACTAACCTTCTCATTCTGTGGCTCAGGTTTCAGTGGCTGGAGCTCCAGTAAAAACAGGAATCCCTGTGGATTTTGCTTCATTAGTCATTCATCAACCATAGGGAGCAGTGTGCATCTTCATTTCAGGCCATTGAGCATTGTCCAAAGAATATCATGCAGTCATGTGGCCAGAATATGTCACAGACTGTACTTCCCACCATACTGGTACCTATTTTTCTACTTGCATTTACATGCTTTTTAACTGCTAGGCTGGCAGGAGGGAGGATGGGAGCTCACCCTGTCATGTGGCACTCAGGTCTTGAACCTGGGCTGCTGGTTTTCCAGCTGACAAGCCCAATGTTTTAACCATTGAGATGCAATGCTGCCCTTGGAGTTCAAGGGGTATGTAAAAATGATTTCTCGTGAATATTGATATATATTAAGTCATAAGCTAGAAGAGTAAATATAAGATAATATAATGATGCATTATAATTATTCATATAATATCCTGAGAACAATGGTGGAAATACAGAAAATATGCCATTGGTTCAGCTTTATCCACTACGTGCATATCTGATGTTCTGATCATTTATATAAATGAATCATTTATAATAGGTTGGTTTTCGCTATGATCTAAGCTTGATTTTTGTTTACTTTGAATAAATGGTTCAATGAAGTTTTCTTGAAGGAGCAGCTCTCCGGAGCCTTGGGTTTCCAAGTCTTCTCCTGTCTGGAGTAAAATTAGTATACTTGGCGGACCTCTACATTCTACCTACCATTGTCATCTCCATTTATCACAGATCCATCTTCAATCTACCATTTCTTTCATGGAAGTCCAATAATATACAATATTTTGTGAAGTGCAGGTATATGGAGAAAATGTGCAGGTAGATAACTGCATCTGTCAGATCATTAAACACACAAATATAAGAAATGTTTACAATTGTCAAGTTCCTCATAGCTAGCAAACTAGGAAAGCAAGAACTTTATAGATTTTATGAAAGTATCTTTAATAGTAGTCTTAAAAAGTAGAAGATGAATTTCCTGCAGAGTCGTAGTGACTTATTTAAGGCATATTGTCTTACCTTGAGAATGGAGAAGAAATAAGTGAGCCATTAGAACAGACTTTTAGGAAGGAGGATTCTATCCTGGAAAGGAGAAAGCATGAGAAACAAACTCAGAATCTTCCCTCCTTGATATTTTGGGTGGCATAAAATGGGAGAAAGACAAATTCTGACTGGCTTCAAGGTTCTATAACAATGAAAAACATCAATGGAATGTCCGCTGCTTATTTCTTTACTTGCAGAGTTGCAAGCTTAAGCAAGAAAGTTGTTGAGTTTGTTAGTACATACAAGTAGTTTTCAAATTACAACATTGAAAGAGCCTGCCCATCATATTCCTAAAACACAACACTCATAAATCAGGTCACCCTTATGACCAATCTGATTTTGTGACCTTTTTTGTGGTAGTAATCAAGTGAATGCTGCAGTCACAAACTTTTCTGCCAATTTGTGATTGCTGTACCACAGGACAGAGGGAGAGGCACTTTCACCTACTGTATTTTTCAGAGTATAAGATGCACTGGAGCATAAGACGCATTAAGATTTTGAAGAGGCAAAATTTTTTAAAAAGTTTTTGCACTCTGCAGATTTCCCAAAAACGGCCTGTTTTTCACGAAAACAAGCCCATTTTTGCCAAAAAAAGGGGCATGCATAGCTTTTAGGAGGCTTATCGAGTGCTCCTGGGGGATGGGGAGCAAAAACGAACAAAACTCATTTCAGCCCTCCCCAGCCCCCAGGAGCACTCTGGAAGCCTCCTAAAGACTATGCATGGCCATTTTGGTGAATGGACAGGTTTCAGGAGGCCCTAAATGCTGTATTTAGTATATAAGATGCACCCAGATTTTCACCCTCTTTTTTGAGGGAAAAAGGTGCATCTTATATTCTGAAAAATACAGCATATCTATGTCTTCTGTGATCTTAGCAAATTCCCTGGACTAACTTTAAATGAGAGAAGGAGTCCTGATTATCTCATTATTGTTACTGATGAATTGCCTGATGCCCTAACTAACTCATGAGCCTCGATTTCAAAAGGAATCTAGTTTTTATTAGGAGCATCATGTCAGCATTATTCCCATTTGTGATCAATTCTGCCACACGTGATTTACGGTTCACCTGTTTCCTCCCTCCTCCCACAGTGTGTCATTCATGGTCTGCTCTTGAATTGCCAGTGGGAGAATGATTATAGCAATAACACTTAGACCTATGTACTACCCTATAGTGCTTTACAGCAGGGCGGTTTATGATGTCAGCATATTGCCCCCAACAATCTGGGTCCTTATTTTACCAACTTCAAAAAGATAGAATGGAATGCTGAATCAACTTTGAGTCCCATCAGAATAGAATTTAGGCTATGGGCCAAGTTTGCCTGCAATACTGCATTCTAACCTTGAGCTACCAGGGCTCCTATTATGATGAGGAATTGGTTTAAAGGTATGTAGTCCTGATTTGGGGTGTAGAGAAGAAAATGAGTGAATGGTTAGAGAGGCTTTTAGAAGGTTACTCAGTTCAGGGAATAAAAAGAGCATGAGAAAATTCCTAAAATAAGCCTATTTGAAATTTGGTTTGGTGTAGAATTGGATAGAGGGAAACAGACAGGGTGTCCAGATTTTGTATACTACCGTATCACAATAAAAAAACATTCCTAGAATATCTGCCATGCCTGTTTTTTGACCATGCTTACCTCAAAGGGCTGACACTTTCAAAACCTTTCTTCCCATGTCTTTCACATCTGGATTGTCACGAGTCTTCTCACATTAATGGAACTTTTCCCCACTTTCTTCTCAGTGTCTAATAACTGCTCTCTTGGTTTAAATGATTAAAGCATTTGTGTATAAAGATGCTTGTGGTGATATTAAGGTGTCTTGATTCAGGGTATGAAAGTATATGTATTTTTTATGCAGATGATGCCATATTGGCTGAGAACAACCCATAATCTGCATCAAATGCTAGATAGATTATATAGTGCAATTAGGAACATAGATCTGAACATTAAAGTGTCAAAGACCAAGTAGCTGTTTTTGACAGGGAAAATGGAGTGAGTGATTGTAAGCTGCACATAAATGGTGAAAAACTAGAGTAACATGCATTTGTGTATCTTAATAAAATGCTCACTCAAGATGAGGAAAATGGCTAGAGAAATACGAGAAGAAACACTGTGTGAATACTAGTAGAAATGTAATGTGTATTATGTTGCAAGGAATAAATCTGTTGCAAAAAGAGGAAATGTCAATCTATAAGCATGCCTCTACCAAATGAGAGATGGCTATGAAAATAGAAAAATATGAGTGTCGTAAGAGAAGAATTGTTAAAAATGTTGAATGAGTGAAAACACCAATGACTGACCAATATGAAAGAAAATATTGATATAACTTGGTCAAATAATGCAGGACAAAGAAATTGTAAAATAAATATATGAATAAAGAGTAAATGGCCTGAGAAAAAGGGAGATCTAGAAATTTGTTTGGAAAGAGAATGATGAGGGCCTCAAAAAGAGAAAAGAAATTTAAAGAACAAGCAATGATGTAGAAAGTGGCAAAAAGACACAGTGGAAGGAATAATGATTTGCAATTATAGAAAGGTATGGAGATGTATAAATACACGGTTTCTTTTTTATTCCTTTCTTTATTTTAGATAACACTTTTTCACCCTTTTTCTATGTTCTGCATAATGTTGCACATTTCAAAAGCCAATAGCATAAACATAGGCATGTATGAATGTATGTATAAAACATAACAACCTAGGTATCCTCCAAATGTTTTGCTCTATAATTTTTATAATCTACAATATTTTTGTCCTAACTTCTCATAATTCCAAGTATTATGAAACATGAATTCAGAAATGTCTACTGCTGCTATGAATTGATTTTTGTTCATCATGCTCAAAATCTTTTTCAAGCAGCAGTTCTATCTCTTATTTGTCTGTTTTTCCTTTGCACCATTGTTTTACATTCTTTCTACTAAAAACAGTCCCAAATAATGCCAAGAAATGTTTTTTTTTACCACTTTGTAACTTTAGTTTCATTCTTTTATTTTAAATCCTGATGTATGGCTTGGTTAATATCAATTCCTTTGACTATGCATCCTAATGATATGCAGTCCTGAGTCTGGATTGTTCTTTTAATCCTTCTACATATTTTTTGCTTGGATCCTAGTTATTATTTGGGCCTGATTTGTTTTCAAGTTTCCTCTGATAAGATTAAACTGGATCCTCATGTTAGAAGAAAAAGTGCTGAGCAAATGTGAACGTGAGAAATACAGTATGTTTAACACCCATATATATTAGACATTTTGCTAGAGATTATCTGATGGTGGCAACTTCTCAGTGATTCATTCTCTTTTCTTTCTTTCTTTTTCTCTTTCTTTTTCTTTCTTTCTTTCTTTTCTCTCTCTCCTCTCTCTCTCCCTCTCTCTCTCTCTCTCTCTGTGTGTATGAGAGAGAGAAGAGAGAGGAGAGAGAGAGAACTTTTTGAAATGTTGACTAAATCATGCGGAAAGATGAGGCAATACTGTAAAGATGGCTAAATTGTTGTGTTTTCACCCATGAGAAATGATGTTACTCTTTTTCCCATAAGGCTTGGAATATGGATTCCATATGGAAATTGAATCTCTGACCTAATATTGAACTTCTGATCTTTGAAGGTACATATTCGGTTTTAAAGCAGCTCCCTGCTTTTATCTACATTGTACTAGTGACACTCCTTTTAGCAGTATGTTTCAGCACAAACTATGGTGTTGGAGTGACTTATATAATGACTTATTTCCAACAGCACACATTCATTCCTCTTTGAAGTTACATAAACACTGGCATTTTCTGGCTCCTGAATCCTGGTTCTTCTCACCTCCAAAGAAACTCAAATGAGTTTTTGCTAACTGGGAGTGTCTTCCATTTGTCCTCATTGGCATTGAACGAAGGCCGCCTCTTCCCCTTTCCCTCTTATGTGCTGTTGCAGTGACAGGGTTAAATTGCTAATAGAGGTTTCATAAGGTCTGCCAAAGCCCACTTTTCAACACTTACATCTGTTCAACAATTATTACAGCATTTTTGTCATAAAAAATTCAACACCCTGAGTGTCGTGCTAGCAAAACCTGAAAATTTATGCAGTGAATAGAATAGCTAATTTCTCTAAGGAAATGGGGGTGGGTGGGTGAGGGATGGGGGAAAGAGAAGAAAACTACAGATTGAACTAAATTCTCCAGCACGGTATCTGCACACATCTGACTCCCTCTTTAGGTTTTGTCACCATGTAGCAGATGCCTGAGAAACACTAGACCTTGCAAAACAGATTTATGCCTTCGAAGAAACAATGTTTAAAGCTCAGAAGGGTGCTGCTGTGCCCAGCTCACTATGTCATGATCAAATTGCATTTAAATTGCAGACTTGACTTAGGACAGCAGGATGATTTTGCTTCTTCACTACATTGTATCACTGCAGAATAAATAAAGCTTTTTAGAATGTCTATATTTTATTAAAGAGGGGGAAAGCAGATATGAAAGAGGACTTGGGAAAGGACAATTGAGGAAAAAGTGGATTATTTAATTTCAGAGATTTTGTGTAAATGCAAGAGAGTTTTCCATAGAAGGAAGACATTTCTTTTTCCCAGAAATGATCTTCCTTCTTTTCCCATAAGGCTTGGAATATGGATTCTATATGGAAATTAAAGCTGTCTAGTTAGAATGTCAATGGACTGGAACAACAGGCAGAGGCAATCACCTTCAATTCTCAAGGCTCAGCCTTGTTTCCAGGACTGGTGGTTTCAAGTCACCATGATAATTGCAACAGTGATGAAAGTCTTGCAGCATTGCAGATGTAGCAGAGAAGAAAGAGAATGAGGGAACTGTTTATTTCTAGAAATCACAGGATGGCTCAAAAAGGATTTACCTTACATAACTTACTTCATTAGTTCTACATATAATGTTATCCGGCATAATAACTCAAACTGAATATGTGCAACTCAGAAATAAAAATACAACATATTCATAATGTGAGAACTTTATCATACGTGTAAAATGTAAAATAAGGGATGTGGTGGCTCAGTGGCTAAGACGCTGAGCTTGTGTATCAGAAAGGTTGGCAGTTCGGTGGTTCGAATCCCTAGCACCACATAACAGAGTGAGCTCCCATTATTTGTCCCAGCTTCTGTCAACTTAACGGTTCAAAAGCATGTAAAAATGCAAGTAGAAAAATAGGGACCACTTTGGTGGGAAGGCAACAGGGTTCCTTGCGCCTTTGGCATTTAGTCATGCCGGCCACATGACCATGGAGACATCTTCAAACAGTGCTAGCTCTTGGGTTTGAAACAGAGATGATCACAATCCCCTAGAGTTGGGAATGTGTGTTTACCTTTACCTAAAATGTATATAAATTTAAGAATAGGTCTACTCCAACATTCAGATATTTGGGAATTGAGATTCCAACTTCTCCGGAGGATTCTAATTTTGGAAAGTTTGCCAACAAGTTCAACAAAATCCAACTATTAATATTTGTAAATTCTTTTTTGTACACAAAAGGTGCCCAAGATACTTTACTTCTTTACTTTATCATAGAAAATAAACATTAGAAATCATTTGCTATTTATAAAGACAGAGTATCTTTTGTGCCAACCAATGAAATACACTGAGATTTAAAAACAAAACTGAGCCAGGTGGGCAGATTTAGATGTCTATAAAATACACTTTCTTAAAATCAAGAAAAGGGCCTGTGACCCACCCACAAATTCTCGTATTTCTTTTTTCCCATTGAAGTCCTTTTTGTCCAAATAGAATTTAAATCCTAAAATAAAATGCTCCATTGTGATAAAAATGATGAGGAAAAAAAATAAGCAGAATTAAGTGCATTTATTCCATAAACACACACATCTTTGTTTCAGAACAGTTTCTATGTCCAAATATCAAAACATGAATAAAAATTAACCTACCTGCTTAGTTACTGGAGGAAAATTCTATTATTGGGATAGAAACAAATATGAATACAATTTATTGTACAAATCTTCCCCTGCCATTTCCCAACAATTTTGTACAACAGCTTTATGCCCCTGACATATGCCATCAGAAGAGAAAATTAGGGATTTGATATAAATATGCAAACATTTTCACAGATATTCAACAAATGGAAGCAGGTTTAATTGGAGAGCTGTTATAGCTTAGTTCTACTCTTGATGTATTCTTTGAGTTAGCCCTAGTTTCTGGATAGGCACAATGCATCCTCATCTCATTTGTTTACACATTAATTCTATCTAAGAGCCGAGGTGGCGCAGTGGTTAGGGTGCAGTACTGCAGGCCACTTCAGCTGACTGTTATCTGCAGTTCAGCAGTTCTAATCTCACCGGTTCAAGGTTGACTCAGCCTTCCATTCTTCCGAGGTGGGTGAAATGAGGATCCAGACTGTGAGGGCAATATGCTGACTCTGTAAACCACTTAGAGAGGGCTGAAAGCCCTATGAAGCGGTATATAAGTCTAACTGCTATTGCTATTGCTATCAAGTTGATTATTAATATGCTCATTTTGCAGATAAGGGGTTGTGTCTTAGGGTGGATGATTCATCCAAGCTGCAATTAAGCATCAAATCCATGCATCAATTGTGTGCTAAACTTAACTCCTCACAGCTCAGTCCAGAATGCATCATTGCATTGGCATCCTTCAGTCTCAAAAGACTATGATATCGTGCTCTGGAAAGAGGTCAAATCTGGAGTGTCCTCTCCAGCGTGAGGCCTGGGTAGATTAATATGGAGGATAGACTGTTACCCAAGCAGCAGATTCCCCCCTCTCCACATCACTGAAATAGTCCAATGGAATGGCAGAGCTGATACAATTGATTCCAGCTACACTGCAGGAGTTACTAGAACGTGGTTGAATAGTCAGTTGACTCCTGAAGCCTTTTCCAGTAGTGGATATAGCCACAAGGCAGTGGAGGTTTGTAATCAGGGTTTCCCTTCTCCTAGAAAATGGTTCTGCTGCTTTATCTGCCTTTGGGGCATAAAGCCCTCTTCCGCCTTCAAAACCATTGACCCTCTTCTCCTATAACCATGGCACCCTTATGAGGTGCTACCAGCCAGGCCAGCTGGACCAAGGTTTTTTAAGGAGGTGTTACTCCTCCATCACTCACCCTTTGTCCTGGCTTGTGACAGACAGAGCCTGGCTTCCCAAATGTTGGGCCCAGGATGGCGGGTTTCCAGAATGCATCACTAGACTACATTAAAAACTGACAATATACACTTATTTAATGAAAGAATGAAAAGTTATCAGTTCAGTCAAATTAAAGGATAAGTATCATTATCACAAAATGTGTTACCCATATCTCCTTTATCAGCTGTCTTCCTACTCCAGGCACGGTCAAAACATTATTAATGTTTCTGGCTCCATTGACCACCTGACCAAAACACCATTTATATAAATATTCTGATTATGGAATTTATGATTCTCATTTGCTGCTACTATTTCTTTCTTCATTCCCCTGCCTATCTCAACATGAATTTTTGTTCCTTCACATTACAAACCTCTACAAATTGTATGAGGTGATTGTCTGTTTTTGTTCCAAATTTGATCCTAAGAAGCCTCGGTGTATTTAATACGCAGTTTGAACCAGATAAACATTTAAAGACAAAGGAAACTGATTCCCTCCAATGTGTTGTTTTTTAAAATAACATAGGACACAATTCCAACTATAAGAAAAAAAACATTTATATGTCATGTATTACAGTACATAATGCCATAAATATTATAAATATACAGTTGTCTAAATGTGATTTCCAAGTAGTGTTTTACAAAAGCTCTAAGGAACTTTTACTTAATCTGGTTCAATAATGCTAAGGAAACTGGTACTCCAAACTATTCATTTTTGATGGTATTAATAGAGTAACAGAGTTTGGATGTACCTTGGATGTCTTCTAGTCCAACTCCCTGCTCAAGCAGGAAACCCTATACCATTTCAAACAAATGTCACTGAGTATTGGACATGAATGGACCAATTTTTTTCTTGATTTGAAAATGCATTGCAACCTTTCTAACTAACTTGCCCTTATTACTCAACCATACATTTTTCCTTAACCATGAACTACAGTGATATTATGTACAAAGAGCCTGATAATGTCATAAAAATACACATTTGAGTAAAATATGTCTGTGCTTCTTATGAGAAAACCCAAACAGACATTTAAGAAAATGCAAAATGATTTAAGGATAAATCACACAAAATATTTGTGCACGCCTGGCAATGAAACCAGTTGATCATAGTGATTTGTGAAGCTGTGGGATCACATATCTATCATTAAAACAAATATATATCAGAGTCACTGCATTCCACAACATCTATTATTACTGAACTAGGATACATTCCCATGAGAATATTGTGACAAAGAGTAATAACATCACACTTGTATGTTCCATAGAGTATGATGTTTATATGAGTTGGCCTTTGTATATTTTCAATTTATTTTATTCATAAAAATAGGTCACTCAAGAGTACAGTCCAGCTCTTCATTGTATGCTGGCAACAAGCACTGACTTGGTGAAAATATATTTAAAACATACCGTTAGTAAAGAGACAGAAATAATTTCTGCATATTTGAGACTTTTCCATTTCCACGATAGCTTCTTACCAATAAATATCCCCCATGGAACCACCTTATTACCAAAGGAAAGAGCATTAATCAAAGCAGGGTCTGAAATGCAAGGTACATACCATATACCATATTCAGCTCTGTGGTTGCAAATCAAATGTAGCAAGCAAATTGAGTACTTCCACACTACAGCTTGCTTGACTTAATCCTTCATGTCAAAAAATAAACATGGAAACAAATCTTTAATCTGTTCAAATGCAAATGTGGATGAATCTTTAGATGGTATTGTCAAGAACAGGAATGTACAGATTGGTATGAATCCAATCTATTTACTTCCCATTTTGCAGAGCAGCTTTCCACGTGACAGATTTATGCCTAGATTTCTAACTAAAACATCTGGACATAAATTTGCTGGTCAGTTTATGGATTTTTTTTTGAGTGGGGGTGTAAGTTACATTTGAGAATATATAAATAGCCAGATTTTTTTTTAGTGATATTGGTGTCTCCCTTTTTTTGTATCTATTTTTTGGGGGGGTATGATTTTATATTTTGTATTTGATTTTGATGTTCACTGTCTTTGAATGTTTCTATAACAAGAAAAGTGGAACATTAATTTAATAATGAATTAGGTTTTTTAATATATATATATATATATATATATATATATATATATATATTATCTATATATATATATATATATATATATAGATATATATATATATATAGCTTGTGGATTCTTTTCCACAGCATACATGCTTTGCAGCATGTAATTTTTGCTTTTCTTTAACAACATTTCTGGAATGAACACAGAACATCACTATGCTGTGAAAGTGCAGGACTTTTCCTCTGAAAGAAATGATATAAAGTTACTTGGATTTGATTTCTAATGACAAATTGTTATAGATAGTCTTACATAAAAAGCAATTGAATGTGAAAGTGTTATGTTATGGTAAAGAGTAAATCTTATGCTTCAACCATATTTCTGATATAAATGTTGATTTTACATTGATTTCATCCTAAACTTGATACTTAATAATATGTGTGGATTGGCTACAATCCAGTTCAAATTGCTGATTTATTTTGGATTGTTGATCTGATCCAGTTCACCAAATCCAACTAATTTATAAAATTAAGTTCAATTTTTCTTAACCGTGTGTGTATGTGTGTGTGTCAGGGATGTGCAGTCACTAGAGGCAAGGGAGACGGGGCCTCACCAGCTCCTCATGGAAAGGAAAGGATTTTAAATAATTTTCTTAAAATAATTAAAGCCAGGGTAGTTGCTACCAGAGCATCCGGCGACTTCAGCTAGTCCAGAATGCGGCCGCGCGAGTGATTGTGGGCGCACCTCTGTTCGCCCACATAACACCTATCCTCCGCGAGCTGCACTGGCTACCTGTTGATCTCCGGGTGCGCTTCAAGGTGCTACTTACCACCTTTAAAGCCCTCCATGGTAGTGGATCTGGGTACTTGAGAGACCGCCTCCTGCCAATTACCTCCCTGCGACCTATTAGATCGCATAGATTAGGCCTCCTCCGAATTCCATCCCAGTCAGTGTCGACTGGCAACTACACGGAGGAGAGCATTTTCAGTAGCAGCTCCGACCCTTTGGAATGATCTCCCCATGGAGATTCGTACCCTCACCACCGTCCAGACCTTCTGCACAGCCCTTAAGACCTGGCTATCCCGTCAGGCCTGGGGATGAAGATCGTAATCCGTCCCCACCCGAATGATGAATGAATGGTGTGTACTATTTTATACTCATGTAATGTTTATGTTCATCTTTTTGTGTCCCCCCCCCTATACTTTGTAAGCCGCCCTGAGTCCCCTCAGGGAAAAGGGTGGCCTATAAATATTAATAAAATTCTAAAAATTCAAGTCACAGTGGCTTGGTGTCTGCTCTCAGTATTAACTAGGAGGAGGCCAGAGAACTAGGGGCCTCTTTTGCATTAGGATTTTTTCGCCTTTTAAGAGTTAAGCAAGGGTTAACAAGGGAAGAATTTCTTATGCAAATGAGGCACATATTCTCTCGCCTCCTGTAGAGGGCATTTTTAGAGGCTTTTTAGAGTTTTCTAGGAGCGACTAGCTCAGTCTGACTTCAGAGCTCTGGCTTTTCAAGAGGGCAGGGTAGGGCAGGGAGAAGCAGAGTTGAAATCGTCTCTGAAACAGCTGGAAAAGGTCCGTGTGTGGGGAGGGAGGAGGAATTCAAAAAGTTTGATCGGAAGGCAGCAGGGAAAGGGGGGGGGATGGCAGGAGCTGCTTTCAAGCCTTTGGAAAATATATCCAATCCAACTTCTGTGTTTGTGTTTGAGAGTGAGTGAATGAGAGAAGGATCGAAGTTCTCTGTCTGCGTGTGTCTGTTTGAGAGAGGGGGAGGGAAGGAGAGAGGGAGGAAGGAGTGGGAGGGAGAAGAAAAAGAATGGGAAAACTTATTTTGCAAGGGGGGAAAAATGCTGTCGCTTTAAATCGGAACTTAGCATGCCTGGCTGTGGAATTCTGGGAGTTGAAGTCCACAAGTCTAAAACAGCCTCACCGGGGCTAAAGCTGACCGTACGTCACTGGTGTGTGTGGGGGGGGGCAACTGTTGCCTATGTAAATGACTTAATCTGAAGACAATTCAGTCAGATTTTCAAATCTATTTTGTGAATAAGATTGATGACTCACATTGACTTGTTCAATTGCATTCAATACTCTAATCTTAATTAAAACTGGAGTTGAAGTTAATATTAAACCACATTATGTTCTGCTATCTTGCTTGGCTCATTTTTTTTACTGACCACTCATTAAAGTGCAATTTGTTGCCTTGGGATATTGTATGCAACAAACAGAAGTTAACCAAAAAAGAAAGAAAAGGAAGAAAAGTAAGTAAAATCAGACAGCTCCTCTCAACAATATGGAAATAAGAAGTCTAAGTCACAAGCTTTCTGCAGCTAATTCTGTACATGCATGAAACACCAAACAATGGTTTGGTGTATATTAACTCTTCTTTTGCTCTTCTTTTGCTCACATAAACACACTCAAAGGCTAAAATGCTTAAATGATATGAAGAAGCCTATATCAGCATCAGGGGTGGGTTTCTCGCCCCGTTCCAACCGGTTCGGTTGCAACGAGGCCGGCGGCGTCCTCACGCACGCACGCGGCGTCCTTTCGCACGCACACGGCTGCGTGTACGCACGCAGCGCGCGCATGCGTACTAGCGTCTGCGCGATGCTCCAGCTGCTCCTGGAGGATCGCGCAGGCACTGTATGCGTTCTGCGCATGCATGGAAAGCACAGAATTCGTAAAAACCGGTTAAGGAGGGGCGCGCGCGGGCGCAGGGGGGGGCTTCACCGTTCCCAGAAGTTACTTACTTCTGGGTTCGGCGACCAACCAGATCGCAGGGACCGGTGCGAACCGGTCGAAACCCACCCCTGATCAGCATACTAAGTTCCTTGAAGCCTGCCTCAGATACTCAGTAATGTGAAATTTCAAAAAATGCTGAAAGTAATTTCTCTTTGGAATTGTTTAATAAAAGAAGACACCATCTTTATTTTTTTCTTCTGCCAGTATATTGGATACATTTTCTAGAATTCCTACATACCTCTTTATTATGAGGAAAACAGTAATTATACCAATACAGTTGAATGCAAAGTTTCATGCAGATTAAACATGAAAAGAAAACAGGAAGGTTTAGAGATGCTAATTCCAGTGGTGGAGTTGTTCAACATATATCATGTTCCCTTAAAAAAAAGAATGTTCACCTCTCATCTGCATAGAACATACAATAGTTTTCCCATTCTTTTCCCCAAAATAAACTCTAATTATTAATCTTAAAAGAAAAAACCAGAAATCATTTTACAGGCAAGAGGTGATCATTAGAATGGCAAAATAGTCAACTGCAGAGCAAGAAAAAACAAAATTTCAAAATCTTTGTCATTATAGCAGCACGTTGTATGAATTTCCTGAGTACAAAATATCTACAGAATCCATTAAGCTTCCAGGATTGTACAGTTTTCATAAATCAACTGAATGTTTTAACTTCCAGATATTTTATTAACCAGTGCTTTAGTTGAGACACATATACACAAAGGGAGAGCTCAAAATGTGGCCATAAATAGAAAAAAATCTGAAAGATATTAACAAAGATGGACACCAAATGACACCAGTCCTGAATAAAAATACCTTGAACACCAGAAAGGCTCTGGTGAGAAATGCATGCATTTTATTTTAGATTATTCATATCAAATGGGAGAAGCGAGGACACTACTCTTTCTTCAGTGTACTTCCTGCCATGTTGAGAGTCAATAGCCAATCACATCAGTAATCTTATGCAATCCTTCACAAGAATGTTTATTTCTCCAAAATCTCTTAAGTAGCAGAATCTGCTGTGCTGTCAATGAAGAGATTCCGGTAAGAACATTTCTGACATCCATCACAAGTCTGTCACAGTGAATATTTCAGGTGACTGAGCCAACACAGAAGCACTTTGTTTCAGTATCTTGGGAATCTGGATTTTAAAATAGACAACACAAAGATGCTTTCACTTCTGAAATTTTTTAGTGTAAGTCATATAGTGCAATCCAATATATGTCCACTCAGAATTAAGTCTTACTGATTCTGATGAGACTTATTTTTTCTTTATGCATGAATACAAATTACTGTTGCTGTCATCATCCCAAATCAATCCACTACGGGATGAAGGCCTCTTTACTGAAGGTTATGGATGGTAATCAGACTGATGCAATCCAGGTTGATTGATAGATGTCTTTTGATTTTCCAGTATAGAGTTGTGAGACAATGACTGGCACAAAGTCAGCCAGCCAGCTTCTTGTGCCTAAGAGAAGACTAGAACCTGGGTATCCCTTTTCCTAATCCAGCATTTTAAACTCTATACATTGATTCTTGTTTATGGTACGTATCTATATTTGTATTCTCTCTCTCTCCTCTCTCTCTCCTCTCTCTCTCTCTCTCCTCTCTCTCCTCTCTCTCTCTCTCTCTCTCTGTGTGTGTGTGTGTGTACACTTCTATGGACAATTCATCTTGAGAACCTAAATATGTATACAAGATTAGATGTTTGTATATGCACATTTTTTAAAAAGTTTTCTTCTTCTCCCTATGACTACATTTTATTCTTGAAATTTGTTGAACTTACCTGTGAACTCCCTGAGCAGGACTTCACACTCTTAGATGCCTGCGTTTGATTGTTCAAAATAAACAGTTCCATGCAGACTGGCATAATATAGCAAATTAATCACATCTGCTCTGGTGCACTTTACAGGTGTGCAGTACCTAACATTCTTCTGAGCGTGCTTATCTCCATTGCTTGCCGAGGGAACCAGCATTATCCGAAGACATTTCCATGATCATGGGCCAGCATGGCTACCTGCCAAAGACACATGGAACACATTTATCTTCCCATCAAAGTGGTACCTATTAATCTATTTGCATTGCATGCTTTTGAACTGGTAGGTAGGCAGGAGCTGGGGCAGGAACAGGAGCTCACCTCATTGTGCAATGCTGTATTTGTGTGTGTGTGTATGTATGTGTGTATGTGTGTGTGTATATATATACACATACATCCTACATACATACACTGAAATATGATTGTTCACAATAATTTATGTTATAATCATAAGCAAAAAGACAGAATAAAAACTAGAAATAAAAACCACTCCATGACCATACAGTAAACCTCAAATGTTTTGTGGAAAGCTTCATTTTCATAACTTTTTGAAAAGATTCAAGTGCCAGGTGAACCCTTGGGAAGGGCTATTCAACAGACATATGTCACCACTCTTCTTCACATATGTGAGGATTCCTGAACATCCTCAGATTGAGCAAGTGTACAAAATGGGTCATAACAAAACGTTGGAAGGCACTCTTCAACTTTCACTTTAAAATAATAGATATCATTTATCAGGCACTGATTAGCAGGTATAAAGTAAAGTAAAGGTTCCCCTCGCACAAATGTGCTAGTTGTTCCTGACTCTAGGGGCAGTGCTCATCCCTGTTTCAAAGCTGAAGACGTTCTCCATGGTCATGTGGCATGACTAATGCTGAGGGGCACCTTCCCACCACAGGTGGTTCCCATTTTTCTACTTCCATTGTTTCGTGCTTTCAAACTGCTAGGTTGGCAGAAGCTGGACAATGTAATGGGAGCTTAGTGCTAGGGATTCAAACTGCTGAACTGCCAACCTTTCTGATCGACAAGCTCAGCATCTTAGTCCCTGAGCCCTGCATCCCCTTGTATAAGTAACAGAAAATTGGGATCTTCTCTGACACAGATTCTATGAGTCATTGTCAATAATAGCAACAACAGCACAACAGTATTTGATGAACCCAAACTCATAACAGCATTTAAAATTGTTCTAAATGTTGTTTATTATTAAACAATGCCAATTATTATTGTACTGCATTGGTACCATGCAAAACTCTAGCAGGACAAGTCATTTTGAAGACAATTCAACTAAACCAAACAGATATGTAAGAGAATTGCATGGCATTTTTACTTAGAGATTGGAGCAGCCAAACGTTTATTTCACATGCTCCACTGTCCAATTCCCATGGTCTTTCTGAATGTTCAGAAATATCTTGCCTCAAAGCAAATAGGCTACTCAAGACAGATTAGCCCTGCCTCAACAGTTCACAGTTTCATAGGTCACAAGTTCACAAGGGGAAGGGAGGCTTCACTTTAAGCACTTTGAGCAGCACAGCGTATGCATCTATTCTGATACTCAAAGTGTTGAGTTGGGGTGCATCCACTTTGCATAGCCCTAATTTTATCACCTCCTATTCAACAGAGAATTGAGAGTGAGCGGAAAAGGCTTGCCTGAAGCCATTTAGATAAAGTAGAATTTAAGGATTACATCTCAATTTTAGTCACTATGCTACACCATCTCTCGGCTTCTTTCCCTGAAAATGAAAAATATAGTGATCCCAAAACGAAGCCTCCCTCCCCTTGCTACCCCATCACCCTATGCATGTGTTTTAATCAATCCCTCACTTTTAGGAAATAGTCACTGTCTCTCTGATTCTTTTTTTTTAACAAAACTTTATTCTCTCTGTGCTAAAGGCAAATTTTGTGAATGAAAAATAACAGCTATCCCAATTGGCTTTCTTTGAAAGCTCCACTTTGCATTAATTTTATCTATCAAAACAGGTTTGCCAGCAATACTGGCTCACTTGAGTTCGTTTATAAAATGGTCATTAATTCATATCAAACATGTTTGTTT